>NC_136474.1:0-213096 GCF_902686455.1 Sciurus vulgaris | reverse complement strand
AAATGAAGTAAGTTTGATGAGCCATACTTAAGTATTAGTGGTTTCTTACAGTTTCTTAGATTAGTGGCAACATATATATTTAAAAATTTTACAGAAGAAAATTTTATGACTGACTTGAAAAACTGCAGTGGGGGCTCCTTCCTTTAAGAAATTTTGATTGACTTTTGAAAATGACCAATGTTTCAGATTTAAAATCAGAAACCATCTCTTTCTAAACCTCTAATCCATCTCATTCCTCAACACTAGACAAATTAGCATAAAGGGGGAAATCTTTGGATTTTCTTACTTTATGGTAAAGTAGGTATTTTGGGGCAGACTTTGAAATTATGTACGCTTCATGGCCTCTTCTGCTGAAATCCTTTTCTTAGATTCAAACTGTAAAAAATCAAATTACTGCTTCATTAACTTTTTCTCTCAGTTACTATAAAAGTCAGAAAAGGACAAATCAGTATTTAGAGCATTTTTAAAAAAATCTTGGTTGTTTAATATGAGGACTATTTTCAAGTACTGATTTGGAGTATTCCAGATACACTTGAATTTGAATTGTTATTGAAATTATACAGTAATAATTATATCTCAGTTTCACAATTTTAAGATAATTATGGACCTTAGGTAAAACTTTAGATTCCTCTATTTTCAGAATTGATAAAAAGGGCAGGGGAGATAGCTCACCTGGTAGCATGCTTTGTCTCACAAGCACAAGGCCCTGAGTTAGATCCTCAGTACTGCAAAAAAAAAAAAAAAAGAAAAAAAGTGATAAAAAATTAAAATATTCAACTTTTGCTTTTACTTTTCTTCATGAATCACCAAGGGCTGGGTGCAATACAGTCAGTGTCCTCATGGCAGATGTTCTTAGTAACTTATCAGTACCCACTGTCCCTTTTCCTTGTTAATTGACAGATGGATTATAAATCGGGACCGTTTCTAAGTTTAGGGTAATTACAACAGTCCTGCTCCCAATTTCGAGTCTCTCTAACAATTAATGTGCTGGCCAATGAGACTTTGGAAGAAGACTTTCAGGGGTTTCTATGAAAGCCTAGCTTTCAAAATATAAGAGAATAAATGTGGCTGGTACTACCCTTTTTCTCCCACTTCTTCATGCTTTGGAGGAGATGTGAGTGGTATTTGGAGCTGCAGTAACCTGAAAGGCAGTTAACCATAAGGAAAAAGAGAATATAAGAGATCAAAAATTTGGAGGACATGGCCTTTACATAGTTGATAAATGCCAACCACTGTTCTTGGTCACAATGAGAGATCCAGATCATTAAAGAAACTATGTAATAAATATAACATATTGTATAACATATATATATATATATGTTTAACATAAGCATGTTCCTGAAATATTCTGGTTACTCCCATAATCATTATCATTCTACATATGAGAAAACTGAGGCTTGAAATATTCTGGATACTCCCATAATCATTATCATTCTACATATGAGAAAACTGAGGCTTAATGACATTCCAGAATTACAAAATAAGATGTGACTTACCCGTAGAAATATTGTTAACAACTCAATTCCTTCACAGTCTAACATAGATATAACAATTAAAAATGTGGCACTTTCATCTTAGCTGATAGAAACTTTTCAGCTAATAGTTTTAGAAAAACTATTTTCTAAATGTTTTTGTTTGCCAAATTTAAATTTCCTAAAAGAGATACTCTTGTTGAATTCAAATAGACTCAAAACTATTTTAGTCTAAAGAGGCTAAACTTGTCATTGCCTTAGGAAGAGATCATAAATAGCATCAATTCAAATTTTCAATGTTCAAGAAAAATATTAAAGCTGTTGAATTTGAGTCATCATTCTTTCTCAAAATCAAGGGACCTCCATAATGACAGCTTAATGACTACATCAATTTTCACAGTATTGAAATGAAGACAAGTGCATAAAAGCATCATTTTCCTATCATATGGGTAAAAACACAGAAAAGTGTCCCCAAAATATATTAGTGTGTTTCAAGATAAACACAGCGACAAACAATTCAATATTTTTTTATAGCAATGGGTACTAGAAGGTACTAAGCTCAATTTAAATGTGCATAACTTCATAAAACTTCACTAATCAAGACCACCAAGCCAACAGTTAATAAAGAATTCTAATTGTAGTTATGAAATTAACATAACTGGGAATAGAGGAGGTAGGAATTATTTTAATGGTATTATCTCTGGTTGACAAATCAGAGGTTCTATCTTTCACTGCCTTTCACTGACAAAAGTACCATTATAAGTAGAGAAATATTCTTCCCTGAGTGTTCTAAGTAGGTCCCAGGGATCCTGCAAACCTAGACATTCTCCAGACTCTTCCATTCTTCAGCACTTTGCCATTCTGGCACATATCCAGAGGACCATAGGCACTGACAAGATTGGACCTAATTTCATGGTCAATCTGCTTCACAGGCCTTCAGCCTTCTACACTGAACAGTATGTGTGTATATACATAAAATATAGGAAAATAGGAATTATACTACTTTGGAGAGACCAAAAAGTGACAGCATACATGACTAGTCATCCTAAGAATGTCTAGCTGAAAATATCAGGTACTATATAACAATAAGACTTTAAGTACATACAATTATTTTAAAATATTTCTGGTATCAGATATGTTTTGCTATTACTTCCCTAGTTTGAGAAGAAATGAAAGTACAAGAAGTGTGTTATGTTGTCAGCAATGTAATTTTTTTAATTAAAATAGACAATGTCCTTAATTTGATATTTTGGTGACTCAAAAATTTAATGGAAAATAAAGTCAAGGGGTTATTCTATGTTACTGCAAATATAATGCATTCCACAAATCAAAATATTCAGGCCAATTTTACTGGGAGTTTTAGACTAATCTGGATGCAGCTGTGAGAAGAAACTTCAACTTAACTGCTGACATTCAGGACATTACCTTTTGTTGTGGAATCACAGTTTACATTCTTCAAGTACAAATTAGGTCAGTAAAGCTGAACAAAATACATATTGGTCATCTGATGTAAGCATCAGAGTCAAAAGATTACTTATAACACTTTGGTATTTTGTGAGTAAATAGAGAACAATTCTGTAGAAAGCAAAACAAAAATGTATCCTGATCTTTAAGGTACCAAATAAGGCAATAATCAATGCTTTCTTTCTGGGAAAAGGAGCTACCTAGATAAACTGTAAAATTCTAATACCTAAGTTCTACACTCATTTTATTTACAACTCAATGCTACTTCATACATACTTTACTAATTTTTCCTTACTGAATTGTAAAATTAATATGAAAAAGGAAAGGAGAAATTTTACTATATTAGGTTCCAAAATATTTAAGAACTGTGTGTATTATTATTTGTATGGAATTTTTATTGTGGCAAATACTTTAAGAAATTAAAAAGAATCATATAATTTCTCCCCTTTTCAGTTAAAAAAATACTTGGGTACATGTTTAATTAGAGGCTGTGGTTTAAACTTTGGAAAGTGTAAGTTTTTGAATTCATCACTTGAAGAAACACCTGGGGAAGTTTCCTGAGATGGAGTTCCTGAATCAATATATACATATTCATGTAAATTATCCTTATGCACATATATATAGGCATTACTGAGAAAGTGCCTTAGAGAACATTTTACACTTATTAGATATTTTATTTCAACTGAAATTAAAATGATGGAAATTATAAATACTTATGGGTTGAAAGGGGCAAGACAGGAAAGAGGACCAATAAATAAGGAGGTTGTTGTGCTAATTTGGGAGATGATGGTGGCATGATCTAAGGAATAAGGTAACAGGGATATAGGGAAACAAATAATTCAACACTTTCTAATGCATGAAGCAGAGACAATATGCAGATACAGGGTAGTGTGTGTTTGTGTGTATGTGTGTGTATGTAAGAGAAGAAGAAGAAGGAGGCTCAATGTAGAGACACTATCATCTAGGAGTTTTGTGAATATACAGAAATTTAAGACAGTCCTTCTATTAAAATCTTCTAATCTAGCAAACATTAAAAAATTATGTAAAATCTAATTTTAAATATTAAAATATTATACAGAAAGTAAAATGATATGACTGAAATGGAAAACTGTACAGTGGTTCCTCAAAAAGTTAAAAACAGAATTATTATGTGATTCAACTATTCCATTCCCAGATCTAGATACAGAAGTAGTGAAAGCACAGTCTTGAACAGATATTTGTATGCTCACATTCACAGTAGCATTGTTTACAGAAGTTAAAATACAGAAACAACTCCATTGCCCTTCTCAGACATTTTATGGAAATCTCTAAGTTCTGGATTAAGAAATACACTTTATAGCATAATGAGTGCACTGGCCACAGAGGTATTTAAATAGGGGAATACCATGATCAACGTGATGTTTGAGAAAGATGGTTACAGTATTTTGATTATGGTTTTTAGAACAACTTAAAACTGGTATATTTTGATGAATATTAAATAATGATAAAATAATTTTGCATTTAAATACTGTGTCATTCAAAACTTTTCTGAGTTTTTTTTACACATTAATTAATTTGGCTTTAACATTATGTACAGAACATTAAAGTAGTTATTGTTAAATATTTACATTTACTTAAATGTGGAATCTAAGGCACAGCCCAGTGATTTGGATAATGAAATTGATATTTAAACATAGATAATCTTGATACCATCCCAGAACTCTTATTTACTGCTTATGCTGTGGCTCTTTAAAATTACAACTCTTTCAAGGTCACTATTAGTATGCCCTGTGTTATCAGCTACACGATTTCAAAATTATAAATATGGTAATTTTGTATCTGTACATATGTACCACTTGTCAATCTGTGTTGAGTACTCTGCAGAACCAAGAAGTGCATCAGATGGCTGATACCATAGTGTGACAATATCACTTGAGTAGGTCTTGTGGGAACTGACATGGATCTGGCTAGTCATTAATAGGGAAAAAAAGCAAAAAAAAATTAAATATACTGAAATCGATTACAAATATAGAAAATGTCTTATTTCCTATCCTCATCATGACTTCATTCACAGGGATACTGAGATGGCTACTCAATGGTTTCTTGAAGTTTCAACAAAATTGATTTTATGAATTCTGCTGAGCACTTGTGGTCTTGGGCCAGCATATCATTATATAATTAAACTAAATACAATAATTCTGAGACACAAATTTTTACTTACTTTCATGTGCTGAATGTACCTGGTATAAGGTGTAGATGTTTAGTTTTTCTTAATCAAAGCTTAAAATGTTTTCCTTTTGTCCATTAGTCAAAGTGCCAAAATTATTTTCTAGCTAAAATTAAATTAATCCAAAATAGGTCAGTGACACTGAGATACAGAATTTTACTTGCCACAGTTATAAGCTCTTATCACCTCTAACCTAATTCTAACATTTACTTGTTATACTATTTTTTATTAAATATCCTGAAGTCATTAATCTACAATCCAGTTGAGTTTTACTGACAATTTCCTTGCAGAAATCCATTCAGAAAAGTTTTCCATGGAATAGAAATTAAAATGTATTCTGTACTCTTCTTGTTACATGGATAATTTTAGACTAGAGAGACCTCATTGCTTTTGAGTATTACTAATTGCTGTAAATAATGCAAAACATTTTCTATTCCTTTGTCAATTTAATATGGAATACGCTAATTATCCAGAAATGAATACTAGAGTTCTCAATTTTATCCATCATTTGTACTACTGTTATTATCATCTCTAAAGTTATAAATCCTGATCACTTGAAGAAGGAGCAATTTTGAAAGGTAGATTAAGAAAATAAATTTATTTTTACCATACATTTTAATTCAAATGAGAATTATTTAAGGCTGTGATTACTATTACATGTAATTTTATATGACACATAAATTTATATATCTTTTTAAAATATGAAAAATATCAAAAACTTAAGTCAATACTTTATTACATGGGATAAAAATTGTATAAGCCACACCAGAAAGTTAAATCATGGCTAATGGTAACTGGAACGATGCTGACACCATTTTATTTATTATCAATTTTACTATTAATCTCTCAGCTTTGAGAAACAAGTATAACAAATTATTTTCTATAATATTTGGTAATTAAGATGATGGAAGGTAGCTTTCTGATTTATCTTTCAGATGCTAAGACTGAGTTATATGGAGGAAAAGAACAGAGCTATAAATTTGCTTATCCTATTGCTTTGCAAGTTTCCAGTGGTAGTTGCCCCAATTTACTCTCCTGCTCCTGAGAAGATTGTGAACTAGCATGCTTGTCCAAATAGGTTTCTGGTCTACAAACAGAATTTTGGTATAGGTATGAAATAAAATAAATAACCTCTCAAACTCAACTAACTGTCACATGATTCTACACAAGTCAATTTTTATCATTAATGCAAATGACTATATTGTAATTCCTAGACATCTAATTTTCATTGGTCATGAAAAAAGGGTAGAATTTTCAAGAGGATCAAGAACAACTAACAGTATAAAGAATCAAACTGAATTGACCCTCACTTACTTGTAGCCCCAAGTGTATTTATTATGCAATAAAATAAATAACAAAAGCAAGAAAGCTGATTATATTATCTCATGGAAAAATAAGAATTTTTTTCTCTCTCTTTTGTTTTTTCTTTTCTTCTTCTTTTATTATTACTTGAGATTTAACCCAGGGTCACTTTACAACTGAGCTATTATTTTGAGTCAGGGTCTTGCTTAATTGTTTAAGGGCTTTGCTAACTCTATGAGGCTGTTCTTGATTTTGCAATCATTCTGTCTCTGTCTCCCAAACCACTGGGTTTGCAGGCATGCATCAATGCACCTGGCAGTAATTAGAATTTCTTATTGACCTGTGAGCAGATAAAATTTGCTTTGCTTCCTTTAAAGAAGTTAGAGGCAAAATTTAAAGCACTCAGAGAATTCCCAGATAAAAGTGGAGTTTTGATGGTCCTGGGCATTTCTTTTGCATTTCAAATACTCATGAATGTTTCTCTCTCACAGCCATTCATTTTTCGATTATGTCAAAGAATAGTAAATGCAGTTTGACAAAGAGAGAAGGAGGGGTGGGGACAATTAAAAGGGAAATAGTGACAAACTATTTAAAAAAGACTGTATAATCTATGCAAGCAAATATAAATAATATCTTTTTTGTTTAAACATGGTTGGCCCACTCATTTCTGTTTTAAGGAAAGAAATAAAAATAGAAATTTATGCTTCAAACAAATAGCAAAATACTAAGTGGGTATGCGGGGGCACCTGGCTCTCCTTGCAGTGCTTGACAGAGTTCCACTCAAGGATGATTGCAGAGACTCATCCTAAAAGGATTGTAGCCAGATGTATGCCTCCCTAGCTTGGATGTTATTCTGTGGAGTTTTCCTAATAATATATTACTCACTTCAGTCTGAGGATCGTGCTAGAGGTGATGGGAATAATTATACAAATTTCCAGAAAAACATCACGGAGACAAAACACATGTCGAAACCCTGTGATGTTAAACTCACTACAGGAGAATGTTTTTATTATGTTAAAAATCAAACACTGCATTTACTGGCACAGCCAGAACCTGTTGGGGTACAGAAATTTATATATAACAATGTTTCCCCAAGTTCTAAACACAAAGCATCTCCCACAGTAGCTACTAGATATGGACCAGCTTATTTTATCAATGGCAAACCCTGGTACCCCCCTAAAGGCAAGCCCTTAGAGAAGGTAGATATAGATCGCCCCCTGTCTCCTACAGGGTGGTTTAATTCAGATGATGGTTTTGTTTATGTGTGGTGGTAAGGTAAAAGAATAAGGTTTCACAACATTCCTTCCTTCCTACAAAGAATATGTCACCCCTATAATAAATGTTGGTACATAATAACCGTTGGGACCGCTGCCCTCCTGTAACCCTTAACTCAGCAATTTGGATATTAACCAGATGGACCTAGTGGAAATGGTCATGTGAGATTATTTGTTTATTGCTTTACTGCAAAAATAGTAAGAATAGTCTTAGGTCATATAGAGTTTAGATATTAAGGAAATAAACATTGTATTAGCTCATTGACATAGTTAGATATTCTTAAAATAATTGTGATTAAGTAAGGATAATCTGTAAGGTTACTGTTTTCTCATAATCTTTTGGTAAAAACAATTTCTGCCTATGCTTTGGAAACTTCTTTGATTTTATTGATCAAAAGCCTGTCATCATAGCCTGAAGAAAAATGTATATAAACCCAGCCTTCCCCAGAATAAAGTGGGATTAATTGCACCAGAACTAGAGTCTGTGTCTCATTCTCCATCCATCGCCGACGCTGTCTCCCCCACCCCGTTTACCAGTGTGGAACCCATGAACTCCTGCTAGGTCTGGACCCCGGCATGGGTAGATGTATACAAATTGCCAAAGACAAATTCATTATTTAAAAAGTAAATTTTTATAATAACCTGAAATACTCATACTTGTAAAATTTAGTGAAATTTTCCAAAAGAAACTATTGGAATAATTTGTGAAAAATTAAAAATGCAATTTTGGAAAACTGAATGGGTTCTTAAAAACTAAGTTCTACAAAAGTATTCTAGAGTAAATAAATTTCAAAGCTAATCTAAAAGTTTTCTCTTCTTCTAGTAGAAACAATTTACTCAAAGCAAAAAGAACATATAATTTTGTTTTACTCTGAAGTACCTTAAAATCAGATTGCCTAAAAGGTAAATAACTACCAATTGAATTACTAAGCACATACTAAATGCAGTCTTGCTGGCAAGAACATAAAGGGACCCCCTTTCAGAGATGGATTTTAAATTCTTGGGTCTTGGAACTCATTTTAAGTTCTTAAAAATTAAGGACCCCAAGTATTTTTACTTATATAGATTACTGCTGATGTTTGCCATAAAATATGAGAAAAAATAAAACAGTTATGCATTAAAAACACCTCTCATATTAGCATGAATAACATTTTTAAGAAATTTTTTTTCCAAAAAATTAATTACAAATGGTCTTTTTAAACATTCCAATAAATTGTTTAGAGTCTATTTTGATAGAAGACAGCTGTATTCTGTATTTGCTTTTGCTTTCTATCTATTGTAATATGTTGCTTTACTCCATATCACAACATATTATAATACATATAGCTATATGAAGAAAATCACATCTCACTGATATGAAGAGGCAAAAGAGGAGAAACATTTTAATAGTATTTTCTAATTTCTTCAGATAATATTCTTTGATATATTATTATTAAATTAAATTATTTCTTCAAGGTTATATGGTAACTTAAATTATAATCCATAAACTATTCATACTTTTGTTAAAATTCATCTTGCACTTTAAGTGAATCTTCTACCAGGCATGATTCTGTAATATGAGGTGCTGATAACTGAAAAAATATTTATTCTTGAGTTAAAGATTGAAATTTTTAATTTTTATTCAAAATTTATTAAAACCTCTATTTTTTAATATCACATCTGACCTCATCAGAAAAGTTTCTAAGTAATGTAAATATATTAAGCTCAGAGCAGCAGATCAAAAAATTCAAAATATAATTTGTAGTTTTAAACCTGAATTTTAGTATTGGCAAGAAATACCTGCAGTTCATTTCCTTGAAGTAACAAGATTAATTCATTAATTCAAGAAAAATCAGTCAACTATCTAAACCTGAATAACCACAGCTTGTCTGTTGGTCATTTTTTGTAGAAAAAAATGATGTTCTGTGAATAAAATATGGGGCTAGTTCAGCTTGTCAAATAATCACCCAAAATCTTTTCCTTGAGATAACTGTAGTATTTCTGTGTGCAGTCAATGTGCTTTTATATAATTCCCATTTCGTTATACATATAAACACAAAAGTACTAGACATTTACTCAAGGATGAAAATTTAATAAAATTAATGCATTTTACTGCTTGGAAAAATAACTTAAGTGTAACTGATACTTTGTCGTTAACAATGTGCAGTGGTGAAGAATACCATGATATAATTTGGTGGCACTGCCTGAACATATACCAAGAAAGAACAGTTTTATCCTTATTGCTTCTGGATCAACAGTGCAAATATTAACACAGGGAAAAAAGCAAATAATATTTAGTGCACTTCTGAAAATATATTTTTACCTCAGGACACTGCCTGAAAGGGTATCAGAAACCTGGAGTCCATGGGCCACACCTGGGAACCCACGTCTTTTAGTATTTCTTACTAACAACCAACATGATCCATCCACAGAATTCTGAAAATTATTGTTCAGTAACAATAAAAAATTTCCAAACTCATATGAAAGTGATAACATATTGGGACAATGGTTTTTCTTTTATACCTAACCATCTGGAGGAATTTATAAATATTTAATCATTCCATACCAAAATCTGCTAGCTTTAAATCCTGTTTTTCATTAATGAGAAGGCTTTGTGGTTTCAAGTATTAATGTAACACCATTCTTCTGTGGCAAAAAGTTAACCCATGTAGAATTTAGTATAGAAACAGCTACAAAAGCAAAAAAGTAAAAATTAGTCTTACAGATATGAAGATACACTTTGGTATTAGCATAATCTATGGTAAGTAGAAAAGCAACTGACTTAGAATAGTAAAAGAAAAAAAAAAAGACCTTGTAATATAAAGCTGCTCCCCCATCTTTATGCTGCATTTATTACTCCACCTCCCAATATCTTGTCACTCTCCCCACTCTTTCCACTGCAGCCATTTCCCCACCTTCCAACTACTTGTTAGTCTGTGAACATCCTAGCTAGCTACTGGTTCATCAGTCAGCTTGCAAGTATCCTTCTCCATTATTGGTCCCCTGTTAGCCTGGTGGAATTCAACTGCTTAAGGATAGCTTCCCCGCCATCTTTTCTCATGCTTTCTCTCTCCTACCCTTTCCTTCTCTCTCCTCCTCACTTTTCATAATCTCTCTTGAAAGTACCCTTTCTCTTTTTCTTCCATTTTCTTTCTTACCCTACAGGGAGACACTCTGTTTGCTTAATAAACCCTCTTATGTCAATTCCCATGTCCAGTGTGGTTTTTGTGGGTTTCTTACATTGGTGCTGTGACTTGGATGGGCTCTTCCACTGTCTCTTAAGCAAGTGAAACCCCATCTGATGCCCCAGTGCCCCCCAGACACAGCCTCACCTTCCATTCTGCCTGGATGCTCTGCTCTGCTCTGCATCAATCACTGGACCTCAGATTGGTGAGTCCCTTAGGTGGGTTCCCCTAGGCCAACTTCAACACTCCTCTGCCAACCTGAGAAGGGACTATTGAGTATCTGGGACCCTCGAGGTGGCTGAGGGGTGGTGGCACCCCAAGTCAAGACTTTTATAGTTTTGGCTGGCCCCATTAGTCGATCTTATCTGCTAGGTGGGTACCTAATTTTATGATGGAGATTCTCTCTCAGGTTTGAGGCTCATCTTTGTGCTCATACTTGTACTCACCCTCAAAAACCCTGACGTCAGGTTCTCAACCCTCCTTGGCTTTTGTCTGGCCTCACATTGATGCTTGTGTGACACCACCATTGATGTGCTGCCTCCTCTTCAGTCGACTACTCTGGCCTCAGGATGCTCTGGACACAGACTTGGCCATATCAGTCTTCACCATGGGATCTGGGTCCTCTATTCCAGCAGATTCACCCATGGGATGTCTGTTAGAAAACTTTAGAATCTTTCACCTGACCCCCGGCTTTAAGCCATCAAAACTTAATGATATTTGGCCACAGTACCCTTTAGAAAATCAATCAAAAATGGCCACATAATGGCACACAGCTTCTGTGAGCCAGTGGACAGATAGAAAGGGATTCCTTATCTTCAAGTCTCTTATTTCTTGCTTCTTGGCTCTTCCTGCAAATTCAAACATTTCCTTTTGGCTTCTTCTCCCCCTCTTAACCCCTCCTCCTCCTCCAAGTTCCACTCAGTTCTGTTTCTGCTTCCATTTCCCAGCCCAGCCAACCTAGTCCTCCTGCCACAAGGTCCTGCATATAGCAATGTGGAGGGAGTAACCAGCCCAACAATCAGTGGCATGTCCCAGTAAGGAGTATCATATAGCAGCCCCATTCCTCAAGAGTAGTGGGAGATATTTCAAAATTTTCTGCATTCAGTCCTGAATTGATTACTAACCAGGGAAAAGGGTTAAAATGCCCTAGGTATCAAGTATCTGTGAGCCTATTATCTCCTTTCAGATCTCAGTCAAGGCTTACATTTAAATGTAAATGGAGGAAGCCAGAATGCTTATTGGGAGACCGGTCTCAAACTCAAGGAAAAAAGTCCATTTTAAATTTCTCCTGGGCTGCAATACAGAATACTTTATTTCTCCCTTTTAACTTCTCTCTGCCCTTCCCCTTCTCACTGTCTCATGGTATAATTAATGGCCATTATCATTTTTTTTCTAGAACTTTTGTTTTTCTTAAATGCTATATTCTTGAGCTCACAATTTTGATCCTACATACCTAGGTTAATGATTTTTTGATCAGTTCTTTTTATACAACTCTAGAGTTATTTTTGAACCTCTGTTACATTGCAATGGAGATAAACATTACAAGGCCTTTGCTTTTGTCTTAAATATAAGAACACATAAAATTAAAATTTAAAAAAATGAATCCAAATACTTTAAATTCATGTGATTTAAAAAGGTTCAATTTAAATTGGGTAAAATAATAGAAGTAAAATGTCTTTAAAATTAACTCACAAGTCTCTAGGTGGTCACACCAATAAAATGTTGATGTTTATAAAATGTCTAACATCAATTTTTCTAGGACTTTTCTCCAACAGGAAAGAGACTGCAAATACTGTTGATAAACTTGTCTGAGATCTTGGATTTTCTACAATAAGATGAGTGAATTAGAGTTGACATGTATGGAATTACTCAAACATGTTTGTTAGAGACATCCGATTAATTTACAAAGTTATTCCATGGAGTAACATACTTAAACATTATTCTTTGTATATTAAGTGTGTTCATATTTTCCAGGTATAAAACCTCTCCCCAACTTTCTTTAATTCATATTTTAGATATAATTTTAAATTTTGTTAAGTAGTGTTCATATAGACTCAGGAGTCAGTATATAAAAACTTCTTAATATGACATTTAAGAAAGAGTGTAATGCACAGTAGCAGAAATGGAATAGCAGTGACTGAGATTGGGGTCTCTGACCTCATGACTGTGGCATGCCTGGTGCCTGGGAGTGTTCCTGTGCAGGGGCAAAATATGCTTAACTGTTGTGGCAGTACCCTTCCTGTGGAGGCTCTATACAGGAGTCCTAACAGCTCTGACATTGATATCAGGCACACAGCTCTTGGGAAGGAAGGAATTCTTTTGCTAGATAACCAGTGTTTCAGGAGCTCCCTTCTCTGGTTTCTGTCCTCCTTACGATAACTCTGGACAGTGGACTTCCTTGAAAGCTACACAGAATTCCTAATGTTGCACTTCGCAGTTGTGAAAAAAAGTTACGTAGATGTTCTAGTCACTGTAACTTTCCTGAAAATGAAGAATAATGCTTAAATACATATATAAAAATTGCTGACATACTCTTTAGATCTGCATTTCCATCAGAGAAAAGAGCTCCATCTGATCTCAGCTTTATCTTCCAAAATCTGTATTTATAAACCTTTATTTTCTAATACTCTTTGCCCCTCACTGAACTTGAGAATTTCATCATGCTGGTCATGGCAAAAGAGGGAAAAATTAGCTTCAGGATTAGAACATTTTACCTAAGATTTGTGAAGAACCCTGCCTTACCTCAGATAAGGCTCTGCCTCACCCTGCAGCATGTTTGAATGGCTCCAAATTAAGTCAGACTTTAACTCATTTGAAGTTGTGCTCAAAAGTTTGATGATTGTTGTAAAGATTACTGTTATCTCAAACAGGGTATGTAATGAATAACTCAGCCAAAATTCAAGATAGCTATTGCACAAACTGAATGTTTTACTCTTGGTGATTCCATTTTGCATTTTCCTTGTAAACTCTAACTATTGCCTGATTATTATTTTGCTGAAGTACTGCTTCAAGAGAAAACACTATAAATTAACTTGAAATCATATAGGACAGATAATGTAGACTCCAATTAGATAAAAGGGGGTAAATAACTGTACACTTATAGACAACTTAAGATGTACACTTATGTTAGCCCACTAAAATAAAGACTGAAAGCTACAAAAGAGAGATTCTTAGGCAAATGTGCCTGATAACTATTGAGAGAAACTGCCAGAATCAGAAGTTTTTAGTCAGTTTAAGACCTACAGACACAGGTAGGCTTAATCTATAGATATCTCTTCTAAATATTGTGTTTATATTCCTGATAACCTGGACAATGTTAAAGTTCCCAAATAAAGGCCTTGTCTTCTCCAGCCTTTGGTAGGCCTTGTTATGGGAACAACTTCTCAGTTCTTCCACCCTCTAGTGAGGATATTCATTGGCATGTTCCAGATTCTGCAACATTTATTGTATACTAATCTCATTTAAGTACTCATGTCCTTTTGTTCTCCTCTCATAGAAGTATATACCCCCAGATGCCTTTACAAACTGCTCTTCCCCAACCAGACTTCTACCATGGACCCCTTGGTTGACCTGATTTCTAAAAAGGGAACTCCAAACTGCTTGCCCCACACTGCCCCCTTCCAGCTCAAAGAAGCCAGAGCAGTCATCACCCTCCTTTCCATACAGCTGTAAAGCAGTTCCTAAAATTAGAGGGGGGAGTAAAGCCAGAACTGGGGACAGGCAGTTGATGCAGAAATATGGGATCATTCAAATTGAGGAAAAGAAGTCCATGAAAGCCATATGCCTCTGGAAATCTAGAAGTTGAAGACTGCCCCTGGGAGAATGGACTATTTACATCTCACCTGCAAAATCGGGCCTAGCCACGTAGGCAGGAAGGATAGAAAATGTGGGAAAGAACTGAAGAACAAAAGATTTTCTTATAAAAACAAAAGCAAGGGAATGTAATATAAAGCTGCTCCTCTGTCCCTTATGCTGCTGCCATTTCCCCATCTCCCAACTACTTGTCAGTCTGTGAACATCCTAGCTAGCTATTAGTTCATCAGTCAGCTTGCAAGTATCCTTCTCCATTATTGGTCCCCTGTTAGCCTGGTGGAATTCAACTGCTTAAGGATAGCTTCCCTGCCATCTTTTCTCATGCTTTCTCTCTCCTACTCACTTTCTTTCTGTCTCCTGCTGGATTTTTACACTCTCTCTTACACATGCCCTTTCTCTTGTCCTTTCTTTTTCTCTCTTACCCTGCAGGGAGACACTGTTTGCTTAATAAACCCTCTTATGTCAATTTCCATGTCCAGCATGGTTTTCATAGGTTTCTTACAGACATTATATTACTTTAAGGACCATGCCTTTACCATTTTGAGTTGTTTTCTCAATTTTAGTTTATATTGTTCAATTTGAAGCATCTATCATTTGTGTCATCAGTGTCATGAAAATAAGTATTATAAGCATAACAATATTTTGTTTTCATAGTAACAGTTCATTTATTAGAGAAAACAGCTTAAACAGACATATCCTCTATATTACTAAAGCTCATAGTTTTATTATAAAATTCCAGTATGTCAACTAAACACAGGCATTTATTCCCTTAAAAATCAATGTGATCTGGGCTAATACATTTAAGTATGGCATTGGACTGAGTGGCTTTATGTAAGTTTCAGGTATCAGAGAGAATAGGGCTGCATACCTTGACAAATTACTGGTTATAAAAATAACTCAATCATCTTTTAACATCTACCTCCTGGACAGTTTAATTTTAGCAATTCCTACTCAGTTTCAAAATCAGCTATGATTCAAAAAGGGGTAATGCACTCTAGTGCTCTGAAAAAACTAATTTCTATAAGGCTAATGATAGAGGTACTTTGTGTATTGTGATGAAAAGGGAGATGTGGAACACATCTTGATTTTCTGGGGTTACCAAAAATAACCTAAAGTACTGAAGACTCAAGAATTACCTTCAGTTTACTTATAGATGAAAACTGACATCTTAATACCAAAAATAAGCCAAGACAGCTGGTGATGAATGGCAGGAATGCCTCTGGTGGTTTTTTGGAGGGGTGTAGTAGGGATTGAACTCAAGAGCACTGTATATCAGAGCTATGCCCCCAACTCTTTTGCATTTTGATTCTGAGACAGGGTCTCATTAAATTGCTCAGGCTGGCCTCAAGTTTGTGATTTGCCTACCTCAGTTTCCCAAGTAGCTGGTTTGTGGGTTTGCACTACCATATCTGGCCTGAATAAATTGTAGACTGTGAAGTCTTCAGACTTCACATATTTATTTGTTTTGAAAACTCTGAAGTTACTGTTTTAATATATTTCTGTTGGGTTGCTTTGGGGTTTCAGTGGTGAACACAGCTACCTTTCAGTATATTTATGTTAAATTTTACATTTGGAAAACACTAAATGTGATTTTAACAAACAATAAAATATTTTCCAACTATTTAGAACTAACTTAAAAGACTTCTCAAACCTCTGTCAAATTATGATAATTAAAACCTATTTACTTTCCAAATTAGTGCTAATATAAAAGGAGAAAGAATCAGAATTTTAAAACCTGAGATCTACAAATTGCTTTACAACACCTTGCAAAGGACAAAATAAACTATGATGAAAACAATCCTCATAAAATGTATATGAAAATACTTTTAAATCCTTGTTATAAAATTTTAAGCAATGTATTAGCCATATGTTCAGACCTCTCTTTCAATAACAGAAACTGACTTCCCTTTATATTTACCAAATTCACTATTAAAAAAATGTAGGTTTGAAGTTACTAATTTACCATCTACAGAATTATAAAGGTCTCAAACACACAAGATGGGACAGTCTATTTTCAAAACATGTTTCTATAAACTGTTGAACTTTGTACAAATAAAATCTTTGAAAATGTAAAATATACCACTCAGAACAGTGAAGTCCATAAGAATACAAGTATGTCAAGTTCTTTTATTTATCTAGTAACTTCAGGGTATCTTCTGTATATGGTTATTATAGCAAACTTCTTTAGCATTATTTGAATTCTTAGATGTACTGCAAAAACATAATTATATTACTATTCCATCTGACATTACAGATAGTTACTTCAAACAAATAAATCACAATAGCTACATGTTTCTGGCCTTACTTATAACCCTTATTCATAATTGATAACCCTGAAAAGTCACTGTTATTATATAATTTAATACAATTTTAAATATACCAGGACAGTTCACCATTTAAAGGTGGCCTTTTGCAAAATGTACCGATCATTTGGATTATTTCAGAAAGTAAAATATACCTGCAGATTTATTCTACACATGTTAGACAATCAGTTATAATGTGAAATAAGATATCAAAAATATTTTAGAAGACTTTTTAAATAAAGCAGTTTTACTAAAAGGTATGATCCCAGGAAAGCTATAGGATAATAAACAGAAGTTGAGTAAATAAGCCAATCAGAAAATTCCAAAGATTGATTATGAGGTTGGTATATTTCACTGTGCAATCTAGCTCATTTTCTTTACACTTTAACATTACACAATAAACATACCTTTACATTGTGCATACTCATGATGATCCCACAGTAATCCATGTACTGTTTTATTTCCATACCATGAAAAAGCACAGCATTTTACCATATGATAACACAGTTTTCAGAATGCATGACTGATTAACTTAATAATAATTAACTTTTTTTAAAAAATTGTTTGTCAAGAAAAGATACAGAATGCACCACCTAATCTATTTAAATACCCAATAAATAAACAACAATGGCCCTGGGGCTGTTAAAAATGTTTGACTTTCTATTACTAAAAAAAAAAAAAAAAAAAAAAAAAATACTGAGTATTTTTTAAATGCTTACCAGATACTCAAGGACCAGAGTCAAAGGTTTATCTGGGGAACAATCTCATGCAAGGTTACTATGTTTACATGTTTTAAATCCTTTAAGAGTGAAACTGTAAAACAGAAATGAAAGCCAATTTTTTAGTCTGTGGAGGGCCAAATTTTATAAAAACTTGAAGTAAGTTTAGCATATAAACCAAGTGTTATAATATTCTCAAGTTAAAAACAGCACTTTGCCAAGGGGATGAGTGGTAGAAAAACTGAAGGTATCAACTTTTACCATTTTTGTGATTTTGAATTTGACAGTATAGTACCCAAGGTTATCTCTAATGTTACAACTCACCATCTTCTGGTTCAAGGGAGGCTTTCTTTTGCTATACTGCTAATCAGTTGCCTCAAATATTATTATTTGTTTTGGTACCAGGGATTGAACCTGAGTCACATCCCTAGCCCCTCTGCTTTTTCTTTAGTTTTTATTTTGAGGCAGGGTCTAGCTAAGTTGCTTAGGTACTCACTAAGTTGCTGAGGCTGGCTTCAAACATGCCATCCTGCCTCTGCATTCTGAGCCACTTGGAATGAAGGCATTTACCACTATGTCTGAATCAAACCAATTTTGAATAATTCACTTTTTGAATAAAATGGTATCATGACATGTTTTTAAATAGTTCATTTATTTCTTATATTTAATATATGCAGCTAATTTACAGTTAACCATGCTTCCCATGTACCAATATGTAAAATTTCCCTATCAGATATTTATCTATGTCACTACTTTAAATGACTTCATAATATTTCAATGTACATTAAGAATATTCTTTCTACTGAATATGTTAATTTTTGAAATAATTTTTAATGGTCTAATTATATCTTCCAGTCACTTATTATTTCTCTCTGCTTTATTTTTTATAATTACTATTATAGAACTTTGGTTTTAAAACAGTCTAAATAAATATACTTTCTCTTATAGCTGTACTAGGTGTGCCTTCTTCGTGTTCCAAACAGATCTCTTTAATACCACCAAATTCTCTGTCACCTTACTTCTTCCTCTATAAACTGTTGCATATGTACCCTATAAAACATATTTTGGAAGAACAATGAAGAACAATAAAGAGCCCTAACTGAATTTCTAATTTCTAAGCATGCTGAATTCCATCTTGCAAAGAAAACTCTACAAAGTCCAGTATTAGATTTTCTTATGGCAAAAATGACTTTCAATTACATACACATAGCTTCCATGTTTTTATAAGACCAAACAGTGTCTCAATGGTATAAAACAAGAATTTAATTTACTTTTTGTGCTTTATTTCAAATTAAGATTTGGATCCATAGTATTAAAATCAAAGGTGCTTTCCCTGTAATGGTATATGAATACTGAATGACACTGAGCACATTAAATGAAAGAATAATTATACTGTTAAATCAAAAACATTATTTTCAGGTTTCCAAACTTTTCAAAATCTTTATACATTAATTCTTTTAAAAAGAAAAGAAGCTTCCCTATCAACTGCCTGTTATTATTTTCCTGCTCTTTATTATTTATTACTTCTATCTTTTTTATTTCTTACTCTTTATTATTTTTTACTTATTTTCTTGCATTTTATTTCTGTGGAAGATGGAATGTTTCAAAATTAGTAGCATTACAGGTAGTGACAAGTTCAAGAAAAAGTCACATTTTAAGAATTACTTACCCTTCAATGAAATGTTTTTATTTCTAAAGTTATTTTTTAGAAATTTTAACTCATGCAATTTCCCATGACAGCACAGACATAAGACTGCTAGGAGGCTAAAAAAACAGAGGCCTGTTGTGTTACCAAGAAAGGAAAATATTTTGTGTCTTAATAAAAGATTTTAAGCCTTTAAAAAATACTCATTTTCTCTCAAACTGATAGAATACTTTCAAGAATTGAAAGTTTCAATCCTCCTGATTTTGTTACCTTTTCAGATCAAGATATAATTGTTTAGACAGTAATGCTCACAATTTTGTATGATTGACAAAACCGTACACTTAGATGATGAACATGAGAGTCTTACATTTTTAAAAAAATAATTTACTTATCTTTCCAAACTTTTCCACTTTTATGTAGGTTTCCATTTTCCCAAGCTCAATTTCTGACTGCAAGTAAAACTATGATAAATTCAGTATTCATTCTTAAAATTTTATCTCTTCCTCAACTTCCAAAACTCTCCAATTCTACAGTGTTTAAGAATAGAAAGAGTTAGTTATAGTCAAGTTGTTGAATATTGATCAAGTTTTAAAATATACTTGATATTGGAATATTGAAAGTGTCAAAAGCATCAGTATTTATAATTAAAATAGTCAACCAACCTTATATATGGATTGGATAATTGTCTGCAGTGAATTCCTTGTTTTATTTCAGGACCCCAAATTTTAAACTACCACAGACTTAGATTTTAAGATACTAAAGAATTTGTAAAAATTACTATTTGATTTTCCTTTTAACTTAATCATAAAACAATTTTCTGACTGATCTTTTAATTCCTATGGAGACATGAAACCAACAAAATGTGATTTGTTTTCAGGTTCTCCAATCAAAATACATTTAAAAAGAAAACCAATTTACATTCTACTATAGATCAGAAAACATGCAAACAGAAAACCAGTAATGTAAGTCTTAATCTTTCTTCTTTAAAAGCTTTAAAATTGAGTTCCCAAACCCTTCCTTTTAAACTTTAAACTCACTGCTTATTTTGCATTGAGTCAATAAATGAAGTACATGTAATATATCAAAATATGTCAAAGAAACCCAATATATCCAATGTATATTTTAAAAGAAAATTTTAAAATGTAAGCAACGTTAACACCAAAGTTTTGAAAAAAAAAGTACAAACAGGTGGAAAGTAGAAACTGAGAGAACAAAATTTTAAAAAATAGTAAACAGAAAAATAAGAATTTTCTTAAAAAATATTATCTAGAATCCATTTGCAATAGTAGAAGATACAATAATAATCTGAAAACGATTTACTTCTTGCATAGATGATGTTAATGTCTTTAAATAAAAAGCTAGTAAAAGGATATAATGCAGAACTTCAGTTTTCATAGGTATACAAATCATATTAAATTTTTAAAATATTGCATTATACTCTAATCCTAGAGAATCAAATATACATTTTTTCTGGAGTTGTCAAATAAAATAAAACTGATACTTGGTGATTAGGCTTGGCATCACTTACCACTTTAGACAAAACAATAAACGTTCCAAACTTGAATGGCCAAAAGTAGGAAAAGTCCTGAAAAGAAATTATTTTTATCCTTTTGCTTCAATGACATACACAAAGTTAAAATGATGTAGAAAACTGCAGGTCCAACTAAGAAGTGCTTAATTCAATTTTGATAAACTAAAACTCTACTCATTGATAGTTTATTACTATGTGACTGATGAAGGGCTTCTTTTTGTTTTTGTTTTTTTTATTTTTGTTACCTTTTCTCTTCATATATATGTTTTTCACAAAAAAAATTAAATTAGAGAAATGAAGTTTTAGAATCATTGTATACTACCTACCCAGGTACTGTCTTTTATATAACTAATTATTTAATAAGTTCTTGTTTTCTACTACCAATAGCTATGCAGTATAATGAAACAAAACTATAAGATACAACACTTTCCAGAAATAAATACGTTTTTACCTCATTATGGTTAATGAGGCCAACAGCCCACTCTTTGGTACATGACAGTCTGATTCCAATAATTTTGCACTTTATATAAAAAAGTGATGTTTACAAGGTTAACAAAACTATGATAAAATGACATTATTTTCTTATATCTATCTGTGGAATTCAGATGTTTAAATTTACAAATATGGAACTCTGAAAATTCAACTTGAATTTTAAGTTTTGTGTCATCTTTTACTGAGAGAAAATAAGACTACTTTGAGAACACACATAAGCCAATATGAAAAAAACAATAAATATCCATGAAAAAGTTATATAAAGTCATTGTCTATAATGATGAGAGTACATGAGAAGACATGACTGTGATCTAGAAACCTTTTCTTCTCAGTAGTAGGGAAATTTTCTTACTCATGTGTGTATGTTTATTGAATATGAGAATATCCTTAACATGAAGTACACACTGGTCTATTGTTGATCTTGACAAAAACAATGGAGTTTGCTTTAAAGATTATGTAAGTGAAAAAATATATTTTGTAAGTGTACTGACTATAAATTAATCATTTTAAAGGTGAGAAGTTACTATACAGTGTAAGCAATGACTTGTGAAGTATACATAAGAAATTTAAGACTACAAGGACCACTCTTCAGAGAATAAAATTTAATGACATTAGAATATGCTAAAAATCTGGTTTTTTTTTTTTAAAGAGTAACAGGTTGGTAATAATTAACTGTGTATTTCAGCTAGTGGAGGGGATTGTGAATGTTCCCAACACAAAGAAATAATAAATATTTAAGGTGATAGATATGCCAGTTACACTCATCTGTTCAGCACACATATATAAATGTATTAAAATGTTAGTATGCTCAATAAATATATAAAATTATATGCCAATTAAAAATAAAATTATACATAAAGAAAAACAATTATAATACTGTAATTATGAAGTTAAATTTGAATAATCAGTCTCTAATATAAACAGCACCACAGAATTCCACCCATGCAAGAAAGTGGAGAATTCAAGCAAAAGGCAGATTCATTAGAGAACTATCAGATCCTAATGCAAAGAGTAAAGCATACAGCAATACCCATTTTAATAATTTCCAACCTTAAGGATTTAATGATCACACCTGAGTAATAATTACTATAATTAATTAATTTTTAAATAAAATTTTTAGAAAAATTTGCTTGCATTTATATCTGTTGAACACAAGATTGGCAATAGATATAATCACTAGCTTATTTACATGCTCTCCAGTGGAAATTATTCAGAGGACAGAAGACAAAACTCATTTATTTAACACCTACCAAACACAATGTTAGGTGCTGAGCATACAATGAAGAAGGCAGACATGATCCCCGCTCTCATGAATTCAAAATCCAGAATGAATTGCACCTTATTATGAATATTTTGAAACTTTAAAAGTTGCATAAAAATAGAAATAGTAACTAAAAATAACAATGAACTTTATATTTTAATGTAATATAAAAACTACCTTTTTAAAATTCATTTTTATCATAAACAAATGAGATATATCTCATTTCTCTGTAAAAGAAGTAGAGGCATAACATTTGTATATTCATGCATTTATCTAGACTAATAGTTTTTGATTGGTCCCATTAATTTTTTCTTCCCCCACACCCGTCCAACCCCTCTTATCACTCATTATAATCCCTCCTTACTCCATTCTTGCCCCCCTCCTACTCCCTATATGTGTCATCATTTGCTTATCAGCAATATCATTCATCCTTTGGTTTTTTGAGATTTTTTTATCTCACTTAGCATGATATTCTCCAATTTTATACCTTTGCCAGCAATCACCATAATATTATTATTTTTAATGGCTGAGTAATATTCCAGATTTATATATATATATATATATATATATATATATATATATATATATATATATATATATATACCACAGTTTCTTTATCCATTCATCAATTGAAGGACATATAGTTTGGTTCCACAATCTGGCTATTGTGAATTGAGTAGCTATGAACATTGATGTGGCTGTATCTCTGTAGTATGCTGATTTTAAGTCTTTGGGTATAGGCCAAAGAGTGGGATCACTGGGTCAAATGGTGGTTCCATTCCAAGTTTTCTAAGAAATCTCTACACTACTTTCCAGAGTGGCTGCACTAATTTGCAGACCCACCAGCAATATATGAGAGTACCTTTTTCCCCACATCCTCGCCAACTATTGTTGATAGTATTCTTGATAATCGCCATTCTAATTGGGGTGAGATGGAATATTAGTGTAGTTTTGATTTGCATTTCTCTTATTCTAAAGATGGTGAACATTTTTCATATGTTTGTTGATTGCTTGTAGATCTTCTGTGAAGTGTCTGTTCATTTACTTAGCCCATTTGTTGATTGGGTTATTTGTATTCTTTGTGTAGATTTTTTTGACTTCTTTGTTTTTCTGGATATTAGTGCTCTATCTGAAGTTTGAGTGGGAAAGATTTTCTCCCAATTTGTTGGTTCTCTCTTTGCATTGCTGATAGTTTCCTTTGCTGAGAGAAAGCTATTTAGTTTAAATCTATCCCAGTTATTGATTCTTGCTTTTATTTCTTGTGCTATGGGTGTCCTGTTAAGGAAGTCTGATCCTAAGCCAACATGTTGAAGATTTGGACCTACTTTTTCTTCTATAAGATAAAGGGCCTCTGGTCTGATTTCAAGGTCCTTGATCCATTTTGAGTTGATTTATGTGCAGCGTGAGCAATAGGAGTTTAGTTTCATTCTGTTGCATATGGATTTCCAATTTTCCCAACATCATTTGTTGAAGAGGCTATCTTTTCTCCATTGCATATTTTTGGCACCTTTGTCTAGCATGAGAAAATTATATTTATTTGGGTTTGTGTTCATGTGCTCTATTCTGTACCTTTGATCTACCTGTCTACTTTGGTAACAATACCATGCCATTTTTATTTAATATTTTATTTAAGCATTTAATATTGCTTTGTAGGATAGTTTTAGTTCTGGTATTGTGGTACACCCTGCTTCACTCCTCCTGCTAAGAATTGCTTTAGGTACTCTGGGTTTCTTATTCCTCCAGATAAATTTCATGATTGCTTGATCTATTTATGCAAGGTACATCATTAGGATATTAATTGGAATTGCATTGAATCTGTATAGCACTTTTGGTGGTATGGCCATTTTGACAATATTTGTTCTGCCTATCCAAGAGCATTGGAGATCTTTCCTTCTTCTAAGGTTGTCTTTAATTTCTTTCTTTAGTATTCTGTAGTTCTCATTGCAGAGGTCTTTCACTTTTTTGTTAGATTGATTCCCAAGTATTTTATTTTTTTCAATGCTATTGTGAATGGGGTTGTTTTCCTAACTTCTCTTTCTGAAGATTCATCACTTATGTATAAAAATGCATTGGATTCATGGGCATTGACCTTATATCCTGCTATATTACTGAATTGACTTATGAGATCTAAAAGTTTTCTGGTGCAATTTTCTGATTCCCCTAAATATATAATCATGTCATCAGCAAACAAGGATAGTTTGAGTTCTTCTTTTTCTATTCATATTCCTTTAATTTTCTTCATCTAATTGCTCTGGCTAGAGTTTCAAGGACAATGTTAAATAGAAGTAGTGAAAGAGGGCATCCCTGCCTTGTTTCAGTTTTTAGGGGTAATGCTTTCAGTTTTTCACCTTTTAGAATGATATTGGCCATGGGCTTAACATACATGACCTTTACAGTGTTAAGGAATGTTCCCACTATCCCTATTTTTTCTAGTGTTTTGTGCATAAAATGATGGTGTATTTCATCAAATGCTTTTTCTGCATCTATTGAAATAATTGTGTGAGTCTTGCCTTTAAGTCTGTTGAAATGATGAATGACAATTATTGATTTCCAAATGTTGAACCAACCTTGCATCCCTGGGATAAAACCCACTTGATCGTGGTGCACTATCTATCTAATATATTTTTGTATGCAATTTGCTAAAATTTTGTTGAAAATTTTTGCATCAATGTTCATTAAGAATATTGGTCTGAAATTTTCTTTCCTTGATGTGTATCTGTCTGCTTTAGGTATCAGGGTGATACTGGATTCATAAAATGAAATACTTCTATTTCATGAAATACTTCGAGAATTATTGGAATGAGTTCTTCTTTAAAGGTTTTGTAGAACTCAGCTGAGAACCCATCTGTTCCTGGACTTTTCTTTGTTGTTAGGCTTTTGATGACTGCTATTTCATTACTTGAAATTGATCTATTTAAATTGTGTATGTCCTCCTCATTCAGTTTAGATAATTCATATGTCTCTAGAAACCTGTTAATGCATTCAAGAATTTCTATTTTGTTGTATATACTTTCAAAACAGCTTCTGATTATGTTTTGTATTTCAATCATGTCTGTTGTTATATTTCCTTGTTCATTCCGAATTTTAGTAATTTGGGTTATCTCTCTCCTTCTCTTTGTTAGCATGACTAAGGATTTATCAATTTTGTTTATTCTTTCAAAGAAACAACTATTTATTTTGTCAATTTTTTCTATTGTTTCTTTTGTTGCAACTTCATTGATTTCAGCTCTGATTTTAACCACTTCCTGTCTTCTACTACTTTGGGTGTTGCTCTGTTCTTCTTTTTCTAGGACTTTGAGCTGTAGTGTTATGTCATTTATTTGTTTATTTTTTCTTCTTTTATTGAATGTACTCTATGAAATAAAATTTTCTCTAAGTACTGCTTTCATAGTGTTCCAGTGATTTTGATATGATGTGTCTTTAATCACATTTACCTGTAAGAATTTTTTATTTCATTCCTGATATCTTGTTCTATCTATTCATCATACAGCAATATATTATGTATTCTCCAGATGTTGGGGTAGTTTCTGTTTTTTACTCTGTCATTTATTTCTATTTTCAATCCATTATGATCTGATAGAATACAAGGTAGCATCTCTATCTTCTTGTATTTGCTAACATTAACTTTGTGGCATTAAATATGGTCTATTTCAGAGAAGGATCCATCTGCTTCTGAGAAGAAAGTGTAGTCACTCTTTGTTGAATGGTATATTCTATAAATATCCATGAAGTTGAAATTATTGATTGTGTTATTTAGATCTATGGTTTCTTTGTTCAATTTTTTTTTTTTTTTTGGAGGATCTGTCCAGTGGTGAGAAATGTGTGTTAAAATCACCTAGCATTATTTTGTTGTGGTCTATTTGAATTCTGGTTTTGAGAAGAATTTGTTTGACGTATATTGATGAGCCACTGTTTGGAGCATAGATATGTATGATTATTATGTCTTGTTGATTTATTCTTCCCTTAAGCTGTATGTAATGTCCTTCTTTATCCCTTCTCACTAGTTTTGGGTTGAAGTCCACATTATCTGAAATGAGGATGGATACTCCAGCATTTTTACTGTGTCCGTGTGCATGGTATGTTTTTTCCCATCCTTTCACCTTTAGTCTATGGGTATCTCTTTCTATGAGATGAGTCTCTTGCAGGCAGCAAATTGTTGGATCATCTTTTTTAATCCACTCTGCCAGTCTGTTTTTGATTGATGAGTTCAGGCCATTAACATTCAGGGTTATTATTGTGATATGATTTGTATTCCCAGTCATTTGGCTCATTTTTTTTTACATGACTTGTTCCTTTAGGGTAGTTCTTCCCTTTACTGATTTACATCAATGTTTTTCATCTGTTCCTCATGGAATATTTTGCTGAGAATGTTCTGCAGTGCCACCTTTCTTTTTGTAAATTCTTTTAGCTTTTGTTTATCATGAGAGAATTTTATTTTGTCATCAAATCTGAAGGTAAGTTTTGCTGGGTATAAGATTCTTGGTTGGCATCCATTTTCTTTCAGGGCTTAAAAATGTTGTTCCAGGCTGTTCTAGCTTCTAGGGTCTGGATTGAAAAATCTGCTGATATCTGTATTGGTTTCCCCCTGAATGTAATTTGATTCTATCATATCGCACCCTTTAAAATTCTGTCTTTATTTTGTATGTTAAGTATTTTCATTGTAATGTGCCTTGGTATGGGTTTGTTGTAATTTTGTGTACTTGGAGTCCTATAAGCCTCTTGTACTTGATTTTCCACTTCATTCTTCAGATGTGGGAAATTTTCTGATATTATTTTATTGAAGATTGTTCACTCCTTTGTTTCTTTAAGATTTCCTCAATCCTAATAATTCTTAAATTTGGCCTTTTCAAGATATTCCATAGTTCTTGTAGATTCTGTTCATGATTTTTTATCATCTTCTCTGTTTGGTCAACTATGTCTTCAAGATTAAATATTTTGTCTGCAATATCTGAGTTTCTGTCTTCCAGGTATTCTATCCTATTTGTTATGCTGTCTATAGAGTTTTTAATTTGATTCATTTTTTCCTTTACTTCAAGGCTTTCTGTTTGTTTTTATCAATATCTCTAACTCTTTATTGAAATGATCTTTGCTTCCTGTATTTGCTTTTTTAACTCTTGATTGATGTGATTATTCAATACCTGCATTTCTTCTTTCATCCTGTCATTCAATGTTGCATTTGCTCTTTCATCTTCTTGTTTGCTTCCCTGAACATTTTAATTATGTACATTCTGAACTCCTTTTTTGAAATATCTTCTGCCATGCTGTCATTGGATTTTATTGATGTAGCATCTAGGTTTGTTTGGGACATTTTCTTCCCTTGTTTTCTCATATTGCTCAGGTATCTACCCCTCTAGTAGTGAAACTCTGGGATATTGCAGATTTCCTCTATTGACTAATATTGTCTCTGTAGATTTCCAATAATTCACCTCTTAGCCTTCAGTAGCCTGAATTCTTGGGGGACCTTGATAATGTGGTGCTCCACTAGGAAGCTGCCACTCTAGGGGTAGTGGCCTTCAGGTGAGGTATATTCCCTGTCATTGAGCAGAGGCGCCTCCACTCTTTGACTGATGGTCATTCAAAGGGGGACTAGACTGGGGCATATCTGATCTGGGCCTCTGTGTCTGGTTCTACTGTCCTGGTGGGAAAGCTTTTTCTAGGAGGAAAGACTCATCCAGTGGGGAAGTTTCATTGCCAAGCTCTCCTCTGAGAATTTCCCTTGGGACCAGAATTACCACCTGGACTGGGAAGCCCTCCTCTGCATATTTCCAGGGTTCCCAACCTACAGCCTGGGCTGAGGAGCCTGGCCCTCTAGGGACTCCATTGCTGAGTGGCCCTCCTCTGCTATGTTCCCTGGGGACTGGACCTACCACCTGGGCTTCAAACCCTCACTCTGTGTTGAAGCCTCTTGCTGCACAGCCCTCCTCTGCATTGCTCCTGGTTGACTGGGAGTCTCACTGGTCCACTCTACTCCATGAAGTTCCCTGCATTTCGGGACTACTGCCCATCTGGGGAGCCCGACCAGTGGAGAGACTCATCTGGTGGCTGTGAGTTGGTCCCAAGTCTCTCAATACCTCCTGTTCTTGACTTCTGGGTCTTGTCAAAGGTCCTCTAGTCTCCTGTAGGTGTCTCAGGAAGGGAGCTGCACTTCCAATGATGATGGCCACACCCTCAGGAATAATTCAAAATGCCTGCAGCAGTCTATAAAGAATCCTCTGGCTGGCTCCGCAATGCAGAAGGGCTGTCTCATCTGCCGACTTGCTCCACTATGGTGACAGACCTCAGAGTGGTGGTTGGGTGGGGTCACTCAGTGATGGCATCTGTCTTTGGCCTGGTGTTTGGGTGGGTTGGCTACCCATCACCTAGCTCTGCAAGGCTGGTGGGTTTGGTGCCCACCTGCTACCTCCAGAATGCAGGTGGCCTGACTCACCCGCCAGCTCGCTCCATGACTGTGACCAACCAATGATGGCACTGATCTTGTTGCAATGGTCAGGTGGTGTCACTCAATGATGACATCTGTCTTTGGCCTGGTGGTTGGGCAGGTTGGCTGCCCACTGCCTAGCTCCACAAGACAGGTATGTTGGGTGCACTCCTGCAATCTCCACAATGCAGGTGGCCTCACTCACCCGTCAGCTTGCTCAGTGACTGTGACCGACCAGTGATGGTGCTGACCTCAGTGCCTAAAAACTCCCTTAATTCTGCTTTCCAGACAAAAGATGATCATTTTTCTCATATTTCATTTTTCTTAGAAAATACTTCACTTTTTGACAGCCCATGCAAATTCCTATTCAGATAGCTCTTACAGGAAAAGCACATGAACACTAACAAATACATACAGAAAACATATTACAACTTGTAATCGATCTTCCTATAATTCAGTGTACTTTGTAAGCAGTAGTAAGTGCAACAAGAGACTTCTAGGTGGTTTTGTTTCTACTAACATAATTCATGAATCACAGTCATAAAACTGTATTAAGCTGGAGATGCATTTCCAATTTAGCTTTAGTACAGGTGAAGAATATACTGAGGTTCTACAGGTGCCATGTTAAAGGTGAGTATGTATTGAAAAACACTGTGGACAGCAGGAGGTTACTTCAAACAACCATTTCCCTCCCTGTGAGAATTACTGAATTGCTCTATTTGAAAGCAATGGATTTTGTTCCTGGACATGTTGGGACAGAAAAGAGAATGAAAACCTTAATTCTAGTGGTCATTTTTTATAAAAATTTTCAGCAAAGGAATGAGGAATCCACACAGTGGGAAGAAATAAGCACTTCTAATGTACCTAATCTCTAATTTTAATATAATGATACATGTTCATATATAGACTTTCATTCTATTAATGTTACACTTAGACATCTCATAAAACCTCTACTGTGTATGCTATTTTTTGAAATGCAACAAAAGGATGAATTCTATCAGCATATAAGATTTTCTATTAGTTTAATATTTAAGTGTGTTAGGAGAATATTTATTTATTATCAATCATATATAAGTATTGCACAGCACTTCCCAATGAAGTAACCAGTACCTTCAATATGAGATATAATTACTAAATATAAAATGGTATCCTGGATGGGATTCTGGGACAAAATGGTAGTAAAAAAACTAGTGAAATTTAAATAAATTAGGGTGTTTAGTAAATAGTAATGTACCAATATTTGTTCCTTAGTTGTACAAAATGTATTAAAGTAACATTCTACTAATAATAGGAGTAACTGTGTATATGGTAAAATTACTGTATTTACTTTCTAATTCCTATGTCTATCTAAAATTAAAAGTTTATTTAAATACAAAGTCAATGGGAAGGATGAAGATAAGAAAGGGAGACTGAATATAAAAAAGTTTATAGGTATAATAGATATTCCAATAACCCTGAGCAGATGAGATGGGACAAAAGGGCAACATGATTGAAAAGACAGTAAGTGTAGACAGATTTGCATGATTGTTATTCAGAAAGTGGGGGAGTTTCATGTTTACAGCATTTGTTTTATTATGTAGAAGAGATAAAATGTTTACTTAGAATAAGACAGTGCAATGTGCAAAACTGAGGGCCCATTTGAGGTAGATGACCATGGATTTATAGATCCCATCAGCCTTCCTTGTCACTCCCTCCAGCAAAAATGAATTCTACGATTCAATTTCTTAATTCCCATCTAAGATGAAGTGTATACTATCCATGGAAACCTGAAATTTTAAAAATATCTGTGAAGAATATTTATTTTTACACAACTGCTTTCCATCCATTCCTAACCACACCCTTGTTTTTCAAACATAAAGTCTAAGATTCAGATTGATATATTGCAGAATAAACCTCACTGAAGAAAAATATCTAATTTTAGATACATGATGAATATGACATCTATGTAAATTTGAATTCTAAGTGTAAAAAATTATTTTCCTTTCCCACCTCTTTTCCACTATTCCATTCATTTGCCTACTTCCCAACTTCAAATATAAACACAAGGTAAAGATCTTTCATTTTGAAGAATAATTTTTGATTATATATTTTTAAAAATCTGCTTCGTAATGTAAATGGTAACAAAAGGGGTGCATGGATAGAAACCAAAATATAATCTGAAACTTATAAGCCATTTCAAAATCAAAAAGCCTGGAAAATCGATAGGAACAGACAACAATAATAAAAAACCCTAATTATTAAGCATTTATAATAGGGTTTCACATAGACTGGAAGAGACAACTATTTTTAAATGACAGATTTGAGAACTGCATGGTAAGTGTTGGGGATGGAGCTCATCGATAGAGCACTTACTTAGTATGTTGCAGACCTTGGGTTTGATAATACCCCTAAAAAGCTATCACATGGTATTAATTTACTCTTTCCCTCCAAATCAGCACAAATATAATTTAGAATTCATCAAAGTACAAATCTTTTATAAAAAATGATAGTCAAAAAATGTTTTGACCAGAGAATTAAGTGACAAAATATATTTTAAAATGTTTTAAGCAGTGATGTGCAAAACTATGATAATCACAGACATGTACCAAAATCAAGTTGGGTACACTTTGTCAATGTGCTCAGAGTGTATGCAGAATAAAGTAATTATACACTTTATAATATCTAATCAAAACAGAAGATTTTGTGAATAATAAGTATCCCATGATATAATATGTTGAAAGGAGATAAATAGCTGTTTGAACCTCAGAAGTCATCACCAATAGTTCATCCCTCAGACACAAATTTCAGTTGGGTACCACATCCTGTCTATCTTCTCTCAGCATGACCTCTAGGATCTGTGTTCTACTTTCTATTTCCATATGATGGTCACACCATTCCTAATTTGGCATAAATTCCTAATTCATCTACATGTCTCTTGTCTATCTCTCCCTATATTTCATCATCTCTACTTTTCCTGAAGCTATTATTTGAAACAAAAATGTGATCTTGTCAGCCCTTGTTTAAATAAACACTTTTTATTATGGGAGGGTCAGGCTCCTTGAATGGATACCTCATGCTTTTTTATACTCTGGTTCATCCTATCCTTTCAAATCCTATACAATATATTTATACAGTAAACCAGCATGCAAAAAACAAATGAATTATCACTATATGCAACAACATAGATAAAACTCACAAACTTAACACAGCAAAAGAACCAACCACAAAAAAATGCATACTGTACACTTTCATAATATCAAGATACAAAGCATTTAGTACATATGTGTATATACATACATACAAACTGTATAAATAATATACATTTCTATGTCTATGTAAATTTTTGAAAACATTTCTATACTAAATTGCAAAAATATCAGTGGTTTAAATAAGAATAAACAGAAAAGAAGTATTAAGAATTTTAAAAGTAATTAAGAATGTGTATTTATGAGAATAAGAAAGTTCCAGGTATTAAAACATACTCTAAAATAATATGGTCAAAATAGTATGTGCATGCAGGTAAAACTAATCTTGGTATAAAAGAGACAGGAATCATGGCTACAGGTGAGGGGTATTAAATGAAATGAAAGGTAATAGAAGGGGCTTTCTGGGATTTTTAAAATTTTATTTAACTGCATACTACTTATAAAGGTAGGTTAATACTGCAGATACTCATTGAGTTGTAGGGTGATGGTTTGGGTACTTCACTAGATAATCCATTTATATTAACAAATGTTCATTGTATCTAGTACAGAACATCTAAGATGATATATGTGGTACATATCCTGCATATCTAGCATACGTCAATAAAAATTACCAAAAATGAAATACAATACAGCTTAAATCCCATTCTAATATGCATGCATGTTAAGGGTTCCAATAAACCCTAAAGAATGAAAAATGATAAAACCCAAAAGGCTTACATAATATTAAGTTAAGGGCTGGCATTTTAGTTCATTGACATAGATTGCCTAGCTTGTGCAAATTTTGGGGTTCAATTCCCATAACTGCCAAAAATTTAAAGGTTTACATTCAGATAATAGAAAAAGCAGATGTGATGATGCAGGTAGGATACAAAAACTTACTAAGAAAGCTCTATGAGACCTCCAGCTAATGGTTGATGAAATGGTAGACTGTTGGTGATCTGCAACTTTTCCAGATATCCAATAGGTATTCTGATATCTGCAGGTAGGGATAACCATTTCTTAAAATCCTACAAAAAGAAAAAAGTAACCAAAACAAAAAAGGGCATTTGACTTTTGATTCATGTATGTTAGAGTATTATTTTTTACCAAATATTAGCTGATGTTAACTGCAGTTTAAAAGTTACCTACATTGATTATATATAATATATTGAAGGCAAAACATTTACTAGTGTAAGCAAAGGTATATGGTGCAATCTTACAGAAATGATTTAAGACAAATGAAACTCAGTTCTTTTGGTGTCATTGCATTAGTAAATTTATCTTGGTTATACCTTAAAATTATTACACCATATGGTAGGAACATACATATACAACATGTCAATATAAATAATTAAACAAGTAGATATTATTTTGAATACAACATGTGAAAGAAAATTAAAATGTTTTCTTTTTGCTGTTACTAGAAGTAAAAGTTATGCTATTTCATTTAACTGAAGCCAGAATTGGGGACAGGCAGTTAGTGTATTAATAGGGTATGGGGTCAAATCCAGGAAATGGAAGACATAAAAGCCATCTGCCTTTGGAAGTTGGAGACTGCCCCAAGGAGAATGGAATTTCAATGATCTCTGGAGTCTATTGATTAACAAATTTACCTGCTTTTATCAAGGAAGGCAAGCAAGGAGCTGCTAATTAATGCCTCCTGGGCCCTTGACTGGCTGAATCAGTTTGGATCTCCCCCTGCCACACCTGCTTCTCACTTTATTTATCTCACCTGCAAAATCAGGCCTAGGCATGCAGGCAGGAAGGAGAGAAAAGGGTGGAGAGAACTGGGGAACAAAAGAGACCTTAACCTATAAAAGATGTTGTGTGCACTCACTTCTTGGGACTTCAGAACATTGGCCATGATCCGCTTCTACCTCCAAGGAGAACTCTGTATTATTACCTTTAAATAAAACCTGCTTAATATGCTTTTCTTGGTGTGCTTCTCTAGTGTTCAAACTTCAACATTAGGGGAAGCAGGATTCACTGCCGGTAACCAGCAGTAGCATAATTATAGAATGTGAGCTGAGACAAACTTCAAGGAGAAACTTGCCTCTATCATCACATCAAGAAATGTAAATTCTATAAAAAGAAATCCTTTTAAAATAAAATTATAAAAATCAAAAGAGATTAAAAAAGGAACTGTGTAAATATTTACTGAGAGATAAAAGATGTAAATACAGATATATACCATATTCCAAATGGTTAGCCTAAACAAGGCAACAATAGTGGTTATCACCATATTAATTTGAATATTTTATATAATCCAAATCAACTACCAAGATTATTTTTCCATAAACAATGAATTGCCTAAAACTCATCTAGAACAATAAAATCTCCAAAACTATTCTTGAATAAGAGTACATGCTCTTCAACTGACTATGGGGTTATGTACTGATAAACCCATTCTAAGATGAAAAATTATTAAGTTGAAAATGTACTTAAATATACTTAACTCACTGAATATCACAGTTTAGCAACACAGAACTCTGTAGAGTACTGTAGATTAGTCCTGTGGTTTCATGGGTAACTGGGATCTGTGATATTTCATCACAAAGTAGTATCATACTGCATATTGCCAGTCAGAGAAAAGATCAAAAGTCAAAATGTGAAGTATGGGTTTTAATAAACATGTATTGATTTTTCAGTATTGCACCAAGTTGAAATTATCAGGTAGGCCATGATGAATCAGAAATGTGTATATGTGCAAAGGGAAAATGAAAAAAATAAATTGTTCTAGATACTAAAATGAATAAAACTAAAAAATATATTCTATAGCATGTCACCTGTGGGGGGGGGAAATATATAATTCAGTACAAGAATTAGATGATCTACATATAAATCCAAATGCCAACATCCTTTATACATGTGATAAAATCACATATATTATAAAAAAAAAAACTAAGGACAATTTTATTATTATTTTGATATATATTATTTTGATATAATTAGACAAATATCAAGTTGATCTTGAGTTGAAAATGTTAATTTATTACAAAAATACTGATATTGTTTTTCTTAACTCAGAAACAACCTTTTAAAAATAAAAATATAATCAATGAGCAGGACAGACACTCTAATGTTCATTGTCTCTACAGCTACAAGAAAAGAAACAAACTTCTGAAATAATAATAGTCACAATTTCTGTGTTCAAAGTTATAATAACTCATTGATAAAAAAAGAAATATGTTGCATAACTTACATGGAGAAATAATTTTGTATGTACAATAGGGATTTCTAGGTGCCATGAACCATAAAGTAAATGATACTGATACTTATAAAGCAAGGGGGAAAAAAAGCTGACGTTTATTTTATTTTTCTCTCTTAAAATCTGAATATGAAGTATTCAAAGGAATCTCACAGAGATATAATTGAAATCACATTTTCTGAAAAGAGGACTTTATTAAGGCTCTCTAGGATGATGCCAGTCTACATTTCTGGAATTTAAAAAAATAACATTTCCTCAATAGGGAACTAAAAATGAATATTCTTTATTCTGTGAATATAGAATACTATGATTAATGTGTACCTGGCTTGGAATAGTAGAAAAAAGGAAATATTAAGAATACAACTCACTGATATAATTATAACAGCTGTCATCATGAAAATTTTCAAATTGCTTTATTTGCTTGATATATATATATATGTATACATATGTTTTGTGTGTTTATTTATACACAAAACACACATACAAATGTATATTTATATATTTTTAAAGTGTTGCCTCCATTGAGATCCATGTATGTTTATGATATCTGAGACAAATACCTGGAAGGTGACTGAACTTCATCAAATGACTTCCCAGAAGCTTGGTCATTCTCAACATCTGATCCCATTTTTACATATTTGTGAAGAATATCTGTATTGGAAAATGAGACAATGTTTAATTTAATAAATATTTATTTTATCCTACTATGTAATTATCATTGCAGGTAAAATGCAGATAACCAACATACAAAAATCAGATCATAACAGTCTTTTATAGTCAGGTGCATATATGTGCAGTTAAGAGATCAAAATATTAACTCAAAAGTCTTCAAATAAGAAGTACTAAAAAATTCTTTTACACTCTTGGATTATAAAATATTATGAAAGAACTTGCACTCAAGTCATTATCCAGAGATGAATAACAATTACAGCCTGGAAATATACATTTAAACTTTTAATGAATAATAGTTACTTAAGAATAGTACTCTAAAAATTAAACTCAAGTGTTTCTTACCAAATCAATATTAAATTTTACCTTATTTCTATATTTTTCTCTTGGTAACCAATTGTAAAAAAAAAAGTCCAATTCATATTCATAAGCAGTTGCAAATGATAATGGAATACACTTCTTTTATAAAGAGATTCTGGAGAAATTTTATGTTGACATCTAGACAAAAAATTAACTTGGCAGCAAAAATGATTGTATTGGTGATTGATTCCTAATCTCTTAAAATTTGATATCAGATATATCTACAGTCACAAATTTTTTTTCTGTTAAAAAGTGTTAAAGAATTTAAACATGCCATATATTTCTGGCAACATTTGAAAATTTTTCTACCTCAATAAAATGTAGATCAAAATATAATGCTTAAATATGTAAAGGTGGTAACAAAAATGTATAGGCAATACCCAGGAAGCAAATTAAACAAAGAGAGAATCAAAAGTCAAGAGCTCTTAAGCATAAACAGACTTTTACTTTCGTAGTGGGGGTTGCTGATACTGGCAGGAAAGTGCTTGGGTTTAGGTGCACAGTGGGATAAAAGGTGAAGAATTGGGTGTGTAAATGGTAACAGAAACACCAGTCTCTTGTAAAATTATTATGAGGAAAGTTTGATAGTCTCAGACTATGAATAAAAACTTGAATGCTACCTGACACAACCAAGTTATTATTAACAAACAAGTATGATTCAAACACAACTGTTCTTTGGTAGTTTTTATCCCATGAAGAAAAATAAAAACAATACAGGTTTATGTCAGAACTTTACTAATCTGGCAGTGGGGTAAGAGGTTTCTTTACTGTAGGAGTTTTTGAGAAATAGAAGAACACTTACTTGCTCAATTTTTGTGCCATTTACTACATAGTAGCTAGAGATACAGTAAATTTAAATTTCATCTCATTCCCTAACACTTTCAACATTGCTTTCTTAAATCTAGACCAAGATTCCAATACAAGAGTAGCTGTTTTTGTATGGTTCCTGAACTAAACACGTTTTTGGTTTTTTTGTTTGTTTTGTTTTTGCATTTTAAATGTTACTAATCAAATAAAAGAATATGAAACAGAGACTATAGTCCACAAATCCAAAAAAGGTACTAACAAGTCCCTGGTTTAGACAATCAACAGTCATCCAAGCCCTTACCTGTAGTATTTTCTGATTTCCTTCAGCAACAGTCTTCTACTTCACACTACCAACACGACACTGAATGTGTAACAATGGGAAGACATGCAGTAGCACACCATTACATGGTACTTTGCAATAAATATACCACAGAAGTAACTCTTACTGCATAAATAAAAATAGTAAAAATTACTACAACAATCAGAAATAATTACTCTTGCATATTCATTACTTTTGTTTCTGAATTTACCTTAATTATAAGCTCATATGATTAAAAATTAATAATAGCCATGTTTAACAGGCAAAATTGCTCGAAATTTAAGAATCATCTCAAAGTGTGAGCTGACTGCAGCACATCTTTCTGTAAGGTTACACCTAGTCAGGTAAAGGCTACACACATTACCGGCAGATAAAAACTGCATGAGTTCATATTCCCAAATTTCATGAAACACATCAGAAAATAATCTGTCATGGCAAGAAAGAACGCAAGCAGTACAAAAATGCTCAGAAACTTCCGTAAATATAATTATCTAACAAAAAATAAAATTGTTATGTTTAGCTGGGTGTGGTGGCACATACCTGTAATGCTGAGGCAGGAGGATGGTGAGTGCAAAGCCAGTCTCAGCAAAAGCGCGGCACTAAGCAACTCAGTGAGACCCTATATCTAAATAAAATATAAAATAGGGCTGGGATGTGGCTCAGTGTTCAATTGTCCCTGAATTCAATCCTGGTACCCAAAAAATTTTCAAGAAATTTTGAAATTTTATGTTTAAAAAATAACATGTTCCAAAAGTCAAATCAATCATGAACTTTAAAAAAGAAACCACTAGGGCTGTCATTGAGGCTCAGTGGTAAAATGTGCACCCAGAACATGTGAGGCATTTGGGTTCCCTCCTTAGGAACCCAAATTTATTTTAAATAAATAAAATAAAGGTCTTGTGCCCATCTGCAAATGAAGAGTTTTTGAAAATTTTAAAAATAGACACTACCAAAAATGATCAGGAAAGTAGACCTAAAATAAATAGAAATTTTAAGATATGTATTTTCCTGGATATTTAAAAGGACATAATAATAAAAGAGTACCATATTAATAAAAGGTGATAATCTAATTACTCTACTAGTGAAGCCAGAATTGGGGACAGGCAGTTAGTGTAAAAATTGGGAATTGGTTCAAATCAAGGAAATGGAGGCAATGAAGCCATCTGCCTCTGGAAGTTGGAGACTGCCCCTGGAAGAATGGAATGTCAAGGATCTCCGGAGTCCATTAATCACCAAATTTACCTGCCTTTATCAAGGACTGCAAACAAGGGGCTGCTAATTGGTGCCCCCTGAATCACCCTGGCCCTCCCCCTGCCCATGGCTTCTCACTTAATGCACAACCAGACCTGGTCATATAGCAGGAAGAAAAGATATAAGGGGGAAAGAATGGGAGAATAAAATCCATAAAAAGGACAAGATTTGCTCATCCCACGGATTCCGCCTTCTTCCACCCGGGAGAAGTCTGCTTTTACTTTTCTTTAATAAAGCTGCATTTCCACTCTACATTTGCCTCGGTGTGCTTCTCTGGCATTATACTGCAACACCTGAGGAAGCAGGACTCGTCACCAGTAAAGAGTGGTATCACTAGTCTATAATGATTATTTCAAGCATTAAAGAGGTGTGATCCTAAATTAAGCACCACCCTAAGCTACCAGTCATTTTGAAATTCTGCATGTCCTTCTTATGGGATTTGGTTCCTTTCTGAATGACAGGTATTCAAATACTACTTCTCTGTAGTATCAAAATTACCCTCTCTAGTACCTTCCATCTTTATGATGTCATTCCTACTCTTAACTTGTTTTTTTAACTGGCAAAGAGAAAGCAGATAATAAACCTGGCAGACTAAAACCTAAAAACAGGCATGTTCTACAATCAGAAAGTTAGATAAAATGAACAAATAATCAAAATTATTCAATCTGCTTCTATTTCTGGTCATTGCCATGATGGAGCCAAGGCTTCCTCCAGTAATACTATGGGGTCTTCCCAATGGGGGTTTCTTGAAAGACCCTGTGTACTGGTGAAAGAAGGAATGCATGCTGTGAGATGGTGGAGGTCTGCCAGTCTTCACCACAGGCTCTGTGATTCACAGTATTTGAAAATCTTTCCATCACCAGTCCAAGATTCAGAATCACATTGGAATGATTGAGAAAGCAAAGCAGAAAACTGAGGTTGTAACAGAGATCACTACATATAAACTCATGCCTAAAACTATTCATACAAAGCAGTACATTTAAAATAATTTCTTATGAAAAATATTTATAAAAATATTTTAATTCAGCTAATATCTATCCCTTTCTCATGTAATAAAAATTAGATAATCACAAAACTAATATATTATGTCCATTTGCTGACTTTAATTATCTCAAGATTGTTTACATCCATTCCTTCATGAATTGACTACCTAGTGTGTGCTTTATGATGAAGCATGCTACAAAATATAAAAGATGTAATCCTTGCCTAAATGAACTTATATTCCTATTGAGAGACATTCAGAAAAGTGTGTCAATTAGTGAATTAAACAAAAAAAGTATCAAAGTATCATTTATAGAGACTATGAAATTATTGTCCCAAATTTTAGATTTTAATATAAAGAATTTTTAAACAATCACAGGTCTATTACCAAGCAGAAATAGTCCTAAAATATAATGCTTTAAAATTATTTAGGCCAGGTGCAATAGTGCATGTCTATAATCCCAGTGATTCAAGAGACTGAGACAGAAGAATTGCAAGTTCAAAGCTAACTGCAGCAACCTAGTCAGGGTCTAAGTAACTCAATAAAACCCTGTCTTTAAATAAAATATAAAAAAGGCTGAGGATGTGGTTTAATGTTTAAGTGCCCCTGGGTTCAATCCCTGGTACCAAAAATAAAAGTTATTTAGTTATAAGTGGCAAATAATATGATCAAGATTTATAAACTTGTTTCAACTATTTTGAGTATAACCCTAGGAATGGAATTGCTGCTTAATATGATAATTTTATATTTAAGCTTTAGGGAAAATTGTATGAATTAATTTTTGAAAATTAAAAAATATTTAAAAAATCTGATGGGTTCAGAATTCTCTATTCTTGCAAGTACTTTGGATAAAATTCTACACTTTACTGTATAATACATTTTATTCTAACAACAACAAGCCTAAACTCCATAAGGAAAGAATGTGATGGAAGAAATTATTAGGCATTGACCAAAAAAGATGCAGAATTTCTGTAAAAGCTATTAATTAAAGCAAGGGAATATGCAAAATCAGATTGTGGTAGTCCTTGCTACCTGTAATCTCTTCAATATCTATTAGGATGCCCACAAGTATTATAGCAAGTAAGTCTATTGAAGAAGAAATTCAACAGTTTCTATTTTTTCTTCTCTACTACCTGTCAAAATTTATTACTGTAAAATAAAATGTCATTAAACAATATATGCTACTTGAAAACAAGTAGATATTGTAAACATTTCACTAGCTTACAAACCATGCATGTTTTAATAAATAATAATAAAACATTTCAGAAAATATGCAATTAGTCTAAAATATTAACTAGTTAAAAGAGTAGGTGGTTCATTTTCTTTGATTCATAGCTTTTTTGAAATAGAGGTTATCAGGGTTGGGGAGATAGCTCAGTTGGTAGAGTGCTTGCCTTGTAAGCACAAGGCCCTGGGTTCAATCCCCAGCACCCCCCAAAAAAATAAAATAGAGGTGTGTCTTGTATTCAAATACTCATTAAGGATATGTCCTGGGGTTCAGGTTGTGGCTCAGTGGTACAGTACTTGCCTTGAATGTGTAAGGCACTGGATTCAATTCTCAGAACCACATATAAATTAATGTATAAAATAAAGGTTGATCAATAACTATTTTTTTAAAAGAATATGTACTAGTCAAATGTTGTGGTACATGCTCACAATCCCAGAGGCTTGGGAGGCTGTGACAGAAGAATTTTGAATTCAAAGCCTGCCTCAGCTACTTAGTGAGGCCCTGAGCAACTCAGCAAGACCCTTTCTCAAAATAAAAAATAAAAAGTGATGGGGATGTTTCTCAGTGTTGTAGCACCATTGGGCTCAATCACTGGTACCCCCACAAAAAAGAAAAGAAAATTGTCCTAGTCAGGTACAGTTACTCATACTATCTTTGTTTTTTATAGTTAAATATCTCAGAAATTTATTTGATGTTTGTTTGAATACATTTTTTTTATAGAAAGATTGGGATTATTATTTGCTTTGGGTGCCCCTGGTAAATATTAAGGAGGCACTGAACCACAAAGAGTGCCAATCTGGAGACATCATAAATGGAAATCATAAGCCCAATTTTAAGACCTTTCTAGGCTCAAAGATTTTCTCTAGAGAAATCGGGCCACTCCCTTGAAAAACATGTTGGGAGTTACTGTGTGAAAACAGCTGACCTTTAGGAGGGCATTTCATGTCCTAGAGTGTTGAAACATTTAAATACTTGGAAACAAAAAATATTCAGCTTTGAAGTTTTCAATATTTTCAAGTCTAGGGTTTATAGCCAAGAAGGGCTGCTTCATGTTCCTCAAATTGGACAATGCTTCCCACAAAGTTAATCTTCAGCTTTGGCTTCCATTTCTCCTGCATCATCATCTCCATCCACTTCTGCATTTTCTCTCTCAAGCGTCTCCAGCTGCCTTGCAAGTTCAATCTCATCTGTATCTGTGACCACCTTGGGCTCCATTTGAACATTGAACACACCCCTCTTTTCCTTGATAAAGGCCATAGCTTGATTGAGGACAGAGAGCCCTTCTGTCCTCTCCAGGGCTGTTGTAGTCATCACATACCGAGAAGGAGCTCTTAGATTAATCTTGATGGGCATTGTTTCTGTAGAACAATTCAAACCTGCTCTCACGGCTTCTTTTACAGCATCAATACCTTCATAACCATAACACGCCACTTCAATATCTGCTCGAATTTTGACAGCCTGTGGGGTCAAATGCCTATTAATGTTGTTAATGAGTACTTCCTGTTCATCTTCATTCAAATCTAAACTATCCAAAATTGATGGATCTGAGACTGCATGCTTAAACGCATCATAGTCACCACAACCACATTTCTTATACTTGTCATCAAAGACCCAAGCAGTCCTCTGGAACAGGCTTTCCAGTTGCTCATCCTTGGTATATTCTAACACCTCAGCAACATGACAAACAATGCTATAAACAGTTTTGGATTTTGTGAATTTGTCTTCACATTTGATTGCTTCCTCTGGAGAAACTCTTCTTTTTGACAAATCAATATATCCTTTTTCTTTGTCCACTCTAATTAACAACCACACATTTATTCCTTCCAATTCAGAAGAGTTTGTTTATAGAATGGATACACCTTCTGGATAATTCACTGAGAAGAATAATGCCTTCAATGTTGTATTCTAGCAAGCTGACATAAGCTCCCATTTTAGCAATGGACCTTACATTCACCATCACTACATCTTCCACCTCAGGAAATTTGTGTTGATAAAATCTACAACTTAGACCTGGCATTCTGAGGTATGTGTGTGACTCTCGCACTAAATTCCTGCGCTGAGCTCTTTAGTCCTACTCATGCTATCTTTTTTTTTTAATTTCCACAAAAATATATTTAATAAGCTTGTTATATAAAATCAAACACTTAACATTTTATCAATAACTCAAACTCATATCTAGGAGTGCTTGTATTTTGGAAGACTACATAAACTGAAAATATATTTACATATTTACAATACAGGTAAGTGAAGAACTATGAAATTCACAGAATTCTAGAGATTTACAGGCTAGAAGTATCATAAATTTGTCTATAATCAACTTGCTGTGCTAATTATGAACAATGTCTTAATTATTAAACCAGAAAGAAAAATAAAAGGGAAATATACAAAGTTTTGTGACAAACATTTAGAAGATAAAAAAGTAATATAAAATTGATTTAGTGACTAAGATTTCTTATTGAATCCCTGATTGTCATTTTTGGCAGCATAACCCAGTCTGTCAGAAGGCAGTGTGCTATTCTGCTTGGAACTCTGCACTTCTCAAAAGAGTCATGCTAAATGCAGTTAGGAGCTCTGGCTGAAAACAAGTAGACTTTGATGGCACACACCTTCCCAACATAGGCTCAGACTTCATGCTTAAATTTATTCCTGAAAAGATTTTCTCAACATGCTTCAAATAGGTTCCTTACATCTGGCTGTGGGGAATGGGTGGGACTACATACAGAATTTATCACAATAAAGATTCCAAATCTTGTTTTGTATTTTGAACTATATCATGGTAAAATTTAAATCATCCCACTCAGACAACATTCCATGCTAAAGTGAAAGAATGGACATTTTTTTAAGCTGTCTGAGGTCACCCTCCCAGTTATCTTAACTCCCTAAGGTCACCCTCCCAGTCATCTCAACTCCCTAAGATCACCCTCCCAGTAATGGGAACAAAGCCCTTAAAGCTGTTCCAAGAAACAGCCCCAAACAGAGAATAAAAGGGTAAATTGAGCCAGATAGCCAGATAGTGCTCAAACAATATGATTACCAGAAACTATTGACCAGAATCTATGCCCTGTTGTAAAACATTGTGAAACATGCTGTATGTTATCAGCAAACCCAGACCCCCTTTGAAATTTCCCGGCAGCTTTTTCCCCCTTTTCCCTTTCATGTGCGACCCCTCCTGATGTGTGGTTTCTGCCTTTATAAACCTACAAGATTTTCTGCTAGGGACTTGACTCCTCAAGTTGGGTCCCAGCGCGCTGGAATAAACACCTCTTGCGGTTTGCATCAAGTGATGCCTCCTGCGGTTGATTGGGGTTGCCGTCCATCCATGGGACAGAGTTGGGGTTTCCTTTTTGGGTGCCTTACAAAAGCAGTAAACGTTTTTTTTTTAAAACACTGCATAGTTTCTCTTTCTCTCTTTTAAAGAAAGATACTGCTGCTATAATAAGTTACCAAGTGATCATTTCCTTTTAAATATATGGTTGTACATGACATTTTTTCTACACATTTCTCCATCAAGATTATCCAAAGCAATTTCCTAATATACAATGTTCAAAAGCATTATCTTGTTGGCTCTTAAAATGATAAATTCATTTTTTGTTCAATAAAAGAAAAATTTTAATGACAAAATATATATATAAAGTTAGAATTTAGAACTTCCAAAAAGTAAGCTGCCTTTATTAACCAAAATACTTGTTTGCAGTTTTCTCAACTGCAAAAATATTTTAAAGCTCTTATAAAACTTATATTTTATTTTTAAAAGGTTAACTTAAAAATTCTTGCCATGCTGCTGGGCATACCACTGCTGTCTCTGCTTGCGGTTTTCCAACTCAGTGAGAAGAGCCTGTCTGTAGGCTTCATACATTTTAACAATCTGTTCCAGTTCTTTCATGAAGAACAACTTTAGCATTCCCTGGTACGTATCCAGGTCAGCCAGCTGGAAGAGTTCCCACTTCAGAATGTGGTCATATTTCACAGGGGCTCGTGCATAAACCTGAAGCCAGTCAGGAATTTCTGCAGTATGATAAGGATTTGCAGGTACCAGAAGAGACTGATTTCTTTCAGTTTGCTGTGGCTGGTAGGTGACAGGAGGGGGTTGATCATACCGAGGTACACTAGGAGCACAAGGATGCCTGTACTGAGCCTTTTTATTTGTGTGATCAACATAGTAAGTTCCAAATTCTGATGACTCAACTCGTTCCCATGCAGGAGGAAGTCCTTCTCGTTCAAGAGGATGGCTTCAATGAGTTGTGTTTGTATTATGATCAATATAATATTTTCTCCCTCTCATTGTCCAGTCCACGGACCAGCCAGGAGGAAGGGGTAAATCTTCAGACCCATGGTTAGTTAAATTTCCTAAAGATGTAGCAGCAACTCTCCCAATACCTGAAGCATGCCTCCCCTGATTCTGTGGCATTCTTTGGAAGAGATCATGACTGTATTCATAATATCTATAGTCTTCATGTGCACGGTCTCCAAGTGGCCGCCTTCTCTGACCATCAAAAAAATTATCCGAATAATAATATCGGGAACCAGAGTCTCCATTTTCAACAGTAAAATTAACTTCTGTCAAAAATGACTGAGGTGAGCCATATTCCCTAGGTACATCTGCTAAACTTCGGGCAAGATAAGAAGGTGCAGATAATCTGTTGCTTTCTCTTCTCATTATTTCATGAGGTGTTCTTTGAATTGGAGTTCTAAGACAACTCTGGTTTCTTGAAACTACTCCATCTCCGGAAGCTGAAAAAGCATTAGAGCTTGAATCTGGAAGACAGATATCAGTTCGTCTTGGAATTGTTGGACCGTGCCGGATGAATGAAGGCATGAGATTCCCCAGCAGAGGCGACGTCTCCTTTTTCTCGTACTTCCCCTGCACCTCGGCCGGCTTGGACACTTCATTTTTGGTTTTCTTTCAGGACAGCATCCTTTTCAACGAAGCCCGAGGCCGTGCCTAGCAGCCTCTCTAGGGCTCCGCGCCAGGCGCTGGCAGTCTCTGCCGCCACATCCGCGGGCGCCTCCTTCCCTCCCGAGCCGCTGCTGCCGCCTCCTCTCCGCAGCCCGGGGTCGCCCGCAGGGACTGCAGCATGTTCCAGGCTCTAAGCGCGTGACCGCTGCTCAGTCGCATGTCAGTTCCTTCCCGGAAGTCTCCCCTCGCTGCCACGCAGCCCCAGAGATGCCGTGAGGAGAGGCCAAGGACACAGGGCCAGGGCCATGGTCCGCCACGGGCACCCCAGTAACCGCTACTGCTGCTGCTGGGGCCGCCTCCGCCGCCTGCTTCCTGTGCTACTCATGCTATCTTGATAATTGAAGTAGGAGGATCACCAAAATAAAAGCCAGCAATTTACCAAGACTGTTTCAAAAGGAAAACTAAAAAAAACTATGTATACAGCCCAATAGCAGAGTAGTCCTGTGTTCAGTTCTGAGTACCACTCCTCTCCCCACAGTCAAATACGTCCCATAAATCACCCATGAAGATGCATACTGTGCTTATTTTATTACTGAATATCACTGGAAAACATAATGGCAAGGCTTTTCTAATTTAAAAATAAACACACTGAGCTGGTCATGCTAACAAGGATCACAAGTTCAAAGGTAGCCTTAGCTATGTAGCAAGGTCCAAAGCAATTTAGCAAAACCCTAAAAAATTACCAAGACACCATATAAAAGTGTTAAAAAGGGCTAGAGATATGACTCAGTGGTGAAGCACCATTGGGATCAATCCCTGGTATCAAAAAACAAACAAACAAAAAATGCCCCCATGCACACTGGATTTAAGTAATACAAAGAATTCAATGAGTTTCTGAAATAAAATTAGAATTTTGTCTCAGGTATCTAGGAGATATCATCTTGCAAGAAAAATAGAAGTCTATAAAATAAATTTTGGGATTTGACACAAAGGCAAATTTTTCCCTCCTCCATGTAACTATATCCAAATTATTATTTTAAATTTCCTACTGAAGCCAGAATTGGGAACAGGTAGTTAGTGTAGAAATAGGGGATCGGGATCGGGTCAAATTGAGGAAATGGAGGCCATAAAATCATCTGCCTCTGGAAGTTGGAAACTGCCCCTGGAAGAATGGAATGTCAAGGATCTCTGGAGCCCATTGATTACCAAATTTACTTGCCTTTATCAAGGACTGCAAGCCAGGAGCTGCTAATTAATGCCCCCTGGGCCCTTGCCTGCCTGAATCACCTTGGCTCTCCCCCTGCCCATGGCTTTTCACTTAATGCAAAACCAGGCCTAGTCACCCTAGTCACGTAGGCAGGAAGGAGAGATAAGGGGGGAGAGAACTGGAGAACAAAAGAGAATTTAACCTATAAAAGATGTAGGATGCACTCACTTCTTGGGACTTCAGAACATCAGCCATGGCCCCCTTCTCCCTGCCGGGAGAAGTCTGTATTATTAGCTTTAAATAAAACCTGCTTAATCTGCTTGCCTTGGTGAGCTTCTCTAGTGTTCAATCTTCAACATTAGAAGGAGCAGAACTCGTCACCGGTAAACGGCGATATCAGATTTGGAGGTCCCACCGAGATTTACGCTGAGGTAAGTAAGCTTCTCTCTCCACGCACCCCACATCTGTTTGGGGTGCATCTTTCTGTCTCTTTATTTTTGGAGGGCAAAATGGGCACCCGTCGGCTACTTAAATGCAGTTAGTGCAGCCGCCATTCTTAAGACTCAGGTGAAAGGTTTCCCGGCCCAGGCAAGTTTCCAATCACCTGCTCTGTAGGCATGTTGGACTGTGCTGAAGCCATTTCCTACTTTTCTGTCCAGGCCTGGAGCACAATTGCTGCCAGTACATGGTGTCCCTAGTCCTGATCTGCCCAGGATGCGTGGAGGTGGAGGAAGGGTTGGAACAACTGCGGGGTTCTCGGCCCGGGCTACTCTCAGGTGGATCCCAAAGGTTCCATCTCCCGACTCCCCCTCCCGACAACCCTGAGGGGTATCCAGAGTGATCGGTAGACGAATGGCACCTAGGGAAAGCGCCAATTACCTTTGCCTCCATATGGGCCACACAGTGCACAACACTCCCGCACATCCACTCCCTCCTGGATGCTCCCCTTCCCTTGTGGGTCTGACATTAGGAATTCAAACTGTAGGATTAAGGCCTGGGATAATTAGTATGAAAATGCCCAGGTTCCCTTTGTTCGCATAGTTAGCCTTCACTAGTCTAGACACTAGAGTCTCCCCATTACTGTTCCTGTGCTTAAATGTGCTCACCATGTTCTCTTTAAGCTGCAAGAGGGAGGCATTTAAAAACCCCTCCCGTGAGACCTCCAAGCAAAGGGCGTTATAAGCCTAACAACCAATAGATGTCCCCTCATCCACTGGAGATTCCTTTAGTCTACAGGGCAAAAAGATAGGCAAAAGGCACACTTTTTACTTTTGTCATCATTTTTCATAATTAGGAATTTATAGTGGCAGGAGGAAAGCAGTAATGCCCTTAAGTCTGAATCCTCCCAGGGTCTCTAGCACAGGGCAAACTAGGACCCTAGCACTTTGCCGAAGGAGGGCAGAAATAACTTTGGCAAAGCCAGATAGTGAGAGACGGGTTTTCTGGACCTTAAGGAAGCTCAAAGTTAGGGAGACGTCCCTAATATTTCTAACTCAGAAGAGAGCTTCTTTCTTAACAGTATTGCCAGGTTCACCACTAGCCTGCATACTGCTAAATTGCAAAAGATCAAGAGAAGTGCCTTTCATATGTTACCATGCTTGACATCAATAATCTCTGCCATGAGAGGAGAGAGAGCCTTGAGGAATCACCCACTAAGGGAGGAAAATTGAGGGGACCCTCCCAACTTAAGGAAGACAAAAATAAATTTAAGGAGGCTTTTGGAGGATCCTAAAAAATATTGAGATGTTTCAAAACTTATGCCAGGTATGACTTCACCTGGAAAATTATGCTATTAACCATCTAGAGCACAGGCAGTTCCCAGAAACCATCCTAACTGGGATTCGAATAATGAGTAGGATGCCTAAAAAAACTATTATGCAGCCTTCAGGAAAGTCCTGCTATTTTCATAGAGAGTCTTAGGAAAGCAATAAGAAAACACACCACTCTGAATCCTGAATCCATAAAGAGCCACTTACTTTTAAAGTATAAATTTATCATTTAGTCAGCACCAAATACTTAGAGGAATTTACAAAATTGGCACGTGGCCCTGATCAATCCTCAGATGATCTTCTCCAGCTTGCTTCTTCCGTTTTTTTAATAGACATCAAAAGGAAAGAAAAGGGAACATATAGGCAAGAAAAAGGACTTATTAAAGATCATTCAAACTGATAGAAACTTTTAATGACTTGCAATAGTCCATGCAATTTGTCCATTTTTAGGAGTTTAAAAGCACACTGCCTAGTCCAAAACCTTAGAATAATGAAGCAGTAATTTCCCCCACTCTGTAGTTCTTAATCCATACACTTTTATCTTGTATTCCAACTGCTGCTTGGTTTACTAAGTTAGATTTAAAAGATGACTTTTCCTGTCTATGCTAGACTCTGAATGGCAATTTCTGTTTGCCTTTGAGGAACCAGATACTGTATCTCAACTAACCTAGACAGTATTGCCTCAGGATTTAGATGGCCCTCACCTGTTCCGGACAAACCTTAGCTAAGGACTTAACAAAATTCATAGATAAAACATCTGTAATTGTTCTCCAGTAAGTAAATGACATCCTTTATGTGCCTCTACCCAGGAGGAATATCAAAAGGCCATTACAGAAGTCCTAAACTTCTTAGCTAATAGGAATTATAAGATCTCAAAAAATAAAGCTTAATTATGTCATCAACAGGTTCAATACTACAGGAAATAGCCACTATAGGACAATATTCTGCCCCAGGAATATCAAGAAGGGGCCTCACTTCAAGCTCCTGTCCTCAGCTTACCTTTGAAGCAAGATTTAACTTGTTAGTCACAAAAGGGAAAATAAATCCTGGATAAGCAGCCATAGACAGCTCAATAACCAATGGCATATCTCAGTGAAGAACTTAGCAAAGTAGCTTCATTCTCAAAAGTAATGGAAAATAAGGTCTCATAATTTTCTTTGACATCCAACCTGTCCTGATGAGATGGCTAAAATGCCCTAGGCACAAAGTTTGTGTTAAAACCTGTTAGATCCTTCCAGATCTCAGTCAAGGCTTACATTGAAATGTGAATAAAGGAAGCCTAAAGGCTCAGTAGGAGACCGGTCTCAAACCCAGGGAAACAAAAGGTAAAAATAGCCTTATCTAAACTCCAGCAAAAGTAAATTTTATGGTACTTCACTAAAGTAATTAACAGCCATATCATTTTTCCAGGACTCTTGTTTTTTTTTTATTATATGTTTTTTTGAGCTCATGATTTTTTTGATCAGTTCTATTTTTTATTCAACTAGAGTGTTTGAACATCTGTTACATTGCAATGGAGATTCACCTATAAAGTTACAAGGTTTTTGATTTTGTGTTATTTGTATGTTGTGCTGTCTGATGTCATGTTTTGTCTGTATCAAAACTGAGCGCTCCTAAAATTTAAATTTAAAAATGGATCCAGATACTCTCAATTCACGTGATTTAAAAAGGTTCAACTTGGGTAAACTAATAAAAGTAAAATGTCTTTGAAAATAACTCACAAGTCTCTAGGTGGTCAAGCTAAAATATTGATGTTAATAAATGTCTAATATCAATTGTTTCTAGGACTTTTATTCAACAGGGGAGAGATAGCAAATACTCTTCAGGACACTTGTCTGATATCTTGGTTTTTACAGAATAAGTGAATTAGAGTTAACATATATGGGATTACTCAAATGTGTTTGTAGAGACATTGAATTAATTTACAAAGTTAAAATGCTAATTATTAAATAATATCGAGTACTTTTAACTCCTTAAATTCCATGGGGTATCATACTTGAACATTATTGGTGTTTTCATAGGTTGGTAAATAAAAGGGTTTAAACTTGCTTTGTGTCATCACTAAACTAAAAACAAGGTTACTAAGAGTTAGGTCCTAACAAGTGCAATTCTATATACAAAGGGTCCCAAAAGTTTCAACTGTGTTTCAATTAGAGTACTATAAACAACAAAATATTTAATCTTATTAAAATAAAGTAATTTATCTAAATTCAGAAATTTCATAAGAGTTGTTTCAGAATGTGAACAAAAAGGGGTCAACAAATAGGAAAGAGAAAATAAAAGGTTCTAGGTATGGAAATATATTTAGTAAAAGGGAAAAGGAAATGTTTCTGGGTAAGAAAGTGCTTGTGTGATGAAATATATGAGGGTCTAAGTAAGTGCTAAGAAAGTCTGTGTGTAAGTAAAGGGCAAGTCTAAACAAGTTTCTGTGTAACTAAGTTGGTTATGTGTATGTGAGATAACTAAAGCTGTTTAAGGTTTTTCCTAAGGTGAAATATTAATGTTCTGATATAAACCAAAGTTTAATCTATATGGTAAAATAACAAGGATTTCTTAGAAACACTAATTTAGTCTTAACTTTATGTCTATTAAGTTTTATTCTTTAGAACAATTAGTCTTAAAAATTAGGGGTTTATACAATTATGGTTAAACAACTGTTAGATTATTATACTATGGAGTCTACATTTTTCTCTAAAAACTAAATTTGGTAAGATAAAAGTGTCAAAGTAATTGAAATGGTCACTAGTTGTATATTAAATGTGTTCACATTTCTCAGGTACACAAGTTTTTAAAGCAGGGAATTTATAAAGCTGCTATTCTCCAGATTAAACTTGTCTGTAATGGTAATTTTAAACTTATAAAGAGCAAATTTTATTGGGGATTTATTTCTATCACTTAATGTTGTATTATAGGACCTTTATCAATAGGGTATATGTAATGTTTGTTACTTTTTACACTGAGATAAAGAATTTCAAATATAAATGTATTTATAAATGTTAGAGCCTGACTTGTAAAGGTTAATATTGTGAAATATGAAAACATTTTGCCACTTAAGTTAGAAAGCTCTCTCAGGCTTTCTTTAATTCATGTTTTAGATATAATGTTAAATTGTTTTAACTAGTGTTCATATAGACTCAGGAAACAATATATGTAAACTTCTTAAAATGACATTTAAGAAAGAAGCAAAGATCAACATCAGAATTAGAACACTTAAGATCTGTAAAGAGCCACACCTTACCTGAGATAAGGCTCTGCCTCCCACCTCACTGTGTGTAGAGTAGCTCCAAAATAAGCCAGACTTCAGCTTATTTAAAGTTATAGTCAAAAGATTGGTTTTTGTTGTAAAAGTACTGTGATCTCAAATAGGGGATATAATGTGGTTCTCAGTCAAAATTCAAGATAGCTATTATACAAGCAGAATATATTTTTACTCTTGCTAATTTCATTTTGTAAAACTGTTACCTGTTAATGTTTTGCAGAAGTAGCTGCTTCAAGAACACACAACCTAGGTAACTTGTGATAATAAGCCATCACCTATAGAACAGATAGTGGTAACTTCCAGTACTAATACAGACTCCAGTTAGATAAAAGGATAAATAACTGTAAAGTTAAAGACATTGAAGTTAAAGCCCAGTACTCTTACTTTATGATTGTGAGACTGGCTTGCTGGATAATTAAGATCAAACTTAGAGATTGGAGTTAAATACAGAGGTCAAGAAATTCCATATTTGGGTCTTGCCCTCAATGTCAGCCTGAACCCAGGGAATAAGAGAACTTCTCTAAGAAGCGTTGCAACTCTGGGTCACACAACCTCCTGATCAAGGAGATTGTTGAGACTAGAGAATGAAAATCACCCAGTGCATCTGCTGCAGAGGAGGCATGGAAAAAGGGAAACATCCCTTAATGCTTCCAAAGGAAGTCACCTCATCAAGAGACCCTGCCTAACCAAAATTTGGTGGAACTAGGAAGCCGCTCTTAAGTTCTCTATGAGTGACCCCTGTGGGAACTCAGCTGACTCTTTAACAAGACAGGAACCAGGTCAATTTGACCAGCTTGATCTTAGATACCCAGCAAAACAGTTAAACCAAATATAGCCATTCTTGGGCATTTAAAGGAAATAATAGTTAAATGTAACTTAAGATGTACACTTGTACTAGCCCACTAGAATAAAGACTGGAAGCTACAAATGAAAGAAAGATTCTTCAGCAAATGTGACTGATAACTATCAAGAGAAACCACCAGAGTCAGAAGTTTTAGTAGTTTAAGACCTTCCTAAGCTACACAGGTATGATTATCTAGCCCTTAGTAACAGAAGTATAGAGATCTCTACTAAACACAGGTTATACCAATAAAGGGATATTTTACCAAATCAGGTGACATTAAGTAGCTTAACTATTTTCTGGGGACATCAATGACATTAAGAGTTAAATGTTGTGTTTACATTCCTGATAACCTGGACAATGTTAATGTCCCCAAATAAAGGCCTTGTCCTCTCCAGCCTTTGCTAGGCCTAGTTATGGGAACAATTTCTCAGTTCTTCCACCTCCTGGTGAGAGATTGACTTCTGTCATTTTCATGATACTCAGTGGCGTGTTTCAGATGCTGCAACATTTACTTTGTACTAATCTCATTTCAGTACTTATGTCTTTTTGTTCTTCTATCATAGAAGCACCCACCCCCAGATGACTTTACAACCTGCTCTTCCCCAACCAGGCTTCTTCCTGGGACCCCTCAATTGACCCGATTTTTAGAAAAGGAACTCCAAGCTGCTTGCCTCACACCACCCACTTCCAGCTCGAAGAAGTCAGAGCGGTCATCGACCTCCTTCCCCAGCAGCATGGAGTTCCTAAGATTAGAGGGGGGAATGAAGCCAAAATTGGGAACAGGCAGTTAGTGTAGAAATAGGGGATCGGGTCAAATCAAGGAAATGGAGGCCATAAAATCATCTGCCTCTGGAAGTTGGAAACTGCCCCTGGAAGAATGGAATGTCAAGGATCTCTGGAGCCCATTGATTACCAAATTTACCTGCCTTTATCAAGGACTGCAAGCCAGGAGCTGCTAATTAATGACCCCTGACCTCTTGCCTGCCTGAATCACCTTGGCCCACGGCTTTTCATTTAATGCAAAACCAGGCCTAGTCACGCAAGCAGGAAGGAGAGATAGGGGGGGGGGGGAGAGAACTGGAGAACAAAAGGGAATTTAACCTATAAAAGATGTAGGGTGCACTCACTTCTTGGGACTTCAGAACATCAGCCATGGCCCCCTTCTCCCTTCCGGGAGAAGTCTCTATTATTACCTTTAAATAAAACCTGCTTAATATGCCTGCCTTGGCGTGATTCTCTCGTGTTCAATCTTCAACATTAGAAGGAGCAGAACTCGTCACCGGTAAACAGTGGTATCACTACTAGCCCATCTCTCCTGTCCCACATTAAACACAAAACAGCAGCTCTTAGTGAAATCTCAGCAGAAGTTAGGAGGTCTGGGATGATAGATACAATGCTATAGACTTTGAAGCAAAGAAAATTAGGCTGTAAAGTATTCATTCTGCCAACATGTTGGGTAACCTTGAGGAAATAATGACCCTTCAGAGAAAAGGAAATATGGTATATGAATCCTTGGTAGAATAAATGACTTTCCTGGAGTTATCCAACCAAGTGTTTCAGTATTTCAAATCCCAACCCATGTCTTCTGACTTAAGATGCAGATCCCTTTCCACTATGGCTTTCCCTCTCTCACAGCACAAAAATGTACATGCAATGCAAGGAATGAGGGTGACCATGTTTTAACTGCTGCCACAAATCTCTACAGCAGAATCTCTGGCACAGTGAGGGAAGGCTTGTCAGGTAATCTGTGTGTCATGACACACTGGCAGCAAGTCATGTAAGCTCCTTTCTGGTAATTATAACATTTCTAGGGCTATTTTCATTTTGAATATATAGACTTGTTCTAAAAATGTGACAATTTATGTTTTAATGCATTCACTTTAACAAGCTCTTTATTTTATATCATTATCTGTGTATTACTAATTTGACTTGTGAAAAGGACTGTCACATGAATAAAACTTTATATGCCTACCTGCTCTATGTGGTCAGTACTACAGATAGTCTGTGACAAACATAATATTGAAAACCAATAAAACTTATTCATGATGAACCTTAGAATTTAGTAGTCAATATGCATATAACATGTTGAAAAACTATGCTGAGACCACAAATTTCACAAATGTTCTATGCATTTTTAAATTGCATTAATTCAGGTTATAAGACTAGCAAAAATAAATGTCTATTTAAATGTCAAAATAGTTATTTAAAAATTAGGATAATATTATGCAATATATCATTTGTAAACTAGTAAAAAACAGAAATGTGGGATGAATAATTAATTATGACTTGAGACAGGCATAATAAAAAAGTTGGAGTGAAAGGAGAATATTCAAGTAAGCAAGAGAAAGTTTTACAATGTTGTGATTCCTAAAACACCAGGAAATGAGAGAGAGAAATAAAAGGACATTATTATAACTTTATCTAGACAGTAAATTCACATTGTTTATAAAGTAATTAAATGGGAGAAGCATCTTCTCCATCCCAAATATGTACTATTATCCTTGCTGCTGTTTTCTTCAATAGTCATTTGTTCAGCTAATTCAGATAATGATTCACTAACATTCTGGAATCCTCAAAGAGTGAGGGATAGCCTTCTCTTAAACTTTTTCATCCTATCAATTGAATGTGGCTTGAAAAAAATCTGAAGTATGAACACAAAAGTGAAGTTATGAATATTTTACTGCTCAAGAAAACAATGTCTTTCTGCATTTTGTGGGAATCTTCAAAATAGGAATTTGATGAATATAACCAGGAACTTTTTACTTTGCCAAACATCACAAAATTCAACCTCGTTTAAAAAGATGCATTTGCTAATTAATGCTATATTTATTTGGCATTATTAAAATAGCAGAAATTTTGCATAATTAGAATTCATTCAAAATAATGAAATTTAGAAGGATTGGAAATTTTCTTTAAATTTATTTTCTAAAAGATTCCATCCCTACAAATCACAATCACATAGGAACTAGTCAGTAAATATCTTCAGATATAACCATGGGTTAGGAGAGATAAAGAGGAAAGGGAAAAGAATAATCTTTGACATTTTACTATTCCATTTTTATGTATTAGAAAATTTCTCAAAGAAGTTCCCTGGTCCAAATCAGACAAATAACAAATAATTAGACTTAAAAACAGGATTGCCAATGACATTATCCTCCACATTATAGCATCTCTGATATCTGGATGGATTTCACAATTAATAGGATGTCAAAATGTAATTGAGAAAAAATACAAAATGTATTCTTTCTTATACATACAAAAATGAATGATACAATTCATGGTGTAGTCTTATAAATGAGGAAACAATGTACTTGCTCCCAAATCCATTTTTTCAACAATTTACCCATCACTTCCTTCTGATGTACTTTCTGATTTTCAATGAGCAGGTTTATCAGATCAACATTTGTAGGGAACATTCATCAAGCTTATCTGACAGCAGTCACTGACACCATGGTCTAAGTAAGCCAAACAGTCTGAACAGAGAAACTGAGGTAATGGTAAAGTCTTGCCATGGAATGAAAGTCTTTGTAGCTGCTGAGGCTGAGTTTGAGCTGAGGGGAGGCCTTCTGACATGCATCACAAAAAGCTGTGATGTGAGCTTGCCCACACTGCCCTGCTTCATGCTGTGTGCTGGAGCTAACCATTCCCCCAGGCCTTTGTCTCAGACCTGTTGCTGGGCAGAATTGCTTAGGCATGCTTGGTTTGTTTTTTTGCACTAACCAGACCCTCGACATAGAGTTCACCTGTAGGTTGACTCTGTTATACTTTAAGAAGCCTGTTAACCTGATTGGATATTGTGCCTATATATGTCCTGTGTAACCCTAAATAAAATTAGATCCATGCCTTCAGAGCTCAATCTCTGATGCCTAGGCAAGCGCACTGGGTAAGACTAAGTAAGGTAGCCATCGTTCGTCCTCACTCTCAGCAAACCTGTCTCTGAACGTCTACAACCATTATACCAAAAGCATTATCCTACATAAGTGTAAGGTCCTCATAAACTTCTTTATGCTTAGACTTGGGTTGTGGCTCAGTGGTGGAGTGCTTGCGTGGCATATGTGAGGCACTGGGTTCAATCCTCAGTACCCCATAAAAATAAACAAATTAAAGGAATTATATCTATCTACAACTAATGTTTTTAAAAAATCTTTCATGCTAAAATAAATGTTTTACAAACCACCTCTGTTTACCTATTTCTGTTTGTGTTTTGCTTATTGTCTCATTCTAAGGCTCTATTCTAAGTAGGTGAGTTTGTTGAACAGGTAAACTCTTCATAAGATACTAGTTATGTAATAATTTTTGTTTGCTCAGAGGCTACATGGAGGGTATCATGTACAAATTTACAAGTAGCAATAATTTTGTTCATTACCATCTCCATGTTATATTTACTATACATTTCAAACTAAACATTACAAGAAAAATATAAAACCACACACATTGAAATAGCAAGAATTACAATTACACTATAATAAAGACTTCTTTGCTCTTAAGCTGTAAAATAGGAAATGGACTTTGGTGAACTATTGAAAAGACATCATGCCTTAGCTTGATTTGGTTATAACACCAAAATTATAAGTATATTTTGCTGAATATTTTCTACTACTTTATCTTTTAGATTACTATTCCTTTTTTCAGCTCTATGTAACCTGCAATTAAACTTATCTATTGGGTTCTTAATTTTAGTTACAATATTTTTTCTCTTAAAAAATTTTCTTTTCTTTTCTATAGATCTCACTTCTCTAGTAAAATTTTCAGTCTCAACATGCATTTGTATAACTAGATTATATCATGTTTTAATGCTTCTGTAACTCCCAAGTCTGTTTAATCTGTATCAAGACTATTTTGATGGTTTGAACTGTTGCTTTTCTTGAATTTTTTTCTCTTAGACTTACTGTACATTTAGCAATTTTTATTAACTGCCAAGCACTCTATGTGAATGATATTGTGAAATGCCTATAGGGAAAATATACAGATTCTAGAGGCTGTTACCTTCTGCCAAAGAAAATTTAATTCTTTTCTAGAGGGAAGTCAAAGTAGATGAACAGATCAACTCAATCCAATCAGGAACAGAGATTGCTTGAGACTGATTTTGAACAATATTATAAAGATTGACCTGCCTGTGTTTGTACTTAGTCTTATGACACAGTCCTTTAATAGATTCCACTATAACATGAGCCAGAACAACAAACTACCAAAAGGTCCATGCAACTTCTCCAGTTGCTTTTTGCTTATCTCTTATACTCTACTCAGCTTTTAGCTTTTATCCTTTTTCTCTACACAGCTTAAGATTTAGAAAACACAGGAGAAAACCCAGTACAGAATGTGTCTGTATTCTTCTCTCCTGAGTGTTAAATGACTCAGCAGCTCTACAATGCCTTCAAAAGGATTTTAGTTTCCTAGCACTTCTAGTAGTTTCAGCAGAAGATTTAATCTTCTACAAGTTACTCAATCATAGGTAAAAATGGAGGTTTTTGATGTGGATTTAAAGATAACATAACACAGGTATTTTACTAAGCAAGGAGGTAGTCAATGAAATCAAAAGTTGAGTCCAGAAAGAAACCTTTTTGTATAGGGCTGTCTGAAATGGTATCTCATATCTGACTGTCAAACTTATTGAGCTACCTTCATGGTTAGTCATCAATGCCATTCATTTAAACATACTAGATATTTAAGATGAACCAAGCTATGTCACTCCCATCTCTCTAGTTGAGTCTGACAAGACTTTACCCTAGAGACACTAGAGAGAGTTCCTCTAGCAAGTCAACAATCATGGTAATTTTGTCAACCCCAACAGAGTCATCAATAAATCTATATTCTACAAAAGTTCTAAGAGCTGGTAGCTCATAACCACCAACTTCTTAGACAGCAAACTTTTTAAACAAAGTTGTATGATTATTGATGTCTAACTACATAGACATCATTTCAGAATCTGGGCATACTTTTTTTTTTTTTAATTGAGATGTGCCTATTTCAAAATTTTTGAAAACTGGAACCTGCCTATTGTTCATACTTACAAATAGGAATAAAATTAAGAAAGTTTAACAGAAATGATTTATTTCACATACTAACACATCAATTATATATGAATTCAGTTTACATTATAGCATAGAGTCTGGCTATTTGAAACAAGTCAACAGTCAAAAGTGGCTAATGAGTACCTGAAAGAAGTTAGTACAAAATGAGTTGTGCCATAAATGTGAAATATACATTAAATTTCAAAGACTTAGTAGGAAAAATATATAAAATAATTCAATAATTGTAATGCATATCATAGAAAAAGAAAATAGAAATGGTAGCTGCTGGGGAAGAAGTGAAATGAGAATTACTGGTTACCTCATACAGATCTTCAGTTTTACAACATAAAAAGAATTCTCAGAGACAGATAATAGTGATGGTAGCAAAACAATATGAAGTATTTTCATAATGAAAAACACAATAATGGTTATGTCATTACATATTAAATGTATTTTTAAAAAACTAAAAGTCCTTAGTTGCCTAGGACAGTAATAAGCATTTATTATCTCACAAAATATTAACTTGAATTAAATTTTATTTGTTCTACTGATAAGGAAAAAAAGATACTTTGGATATATTTAAGAAATATGTTACTTAATTAAATCCATCTATAAGAAAATCTTTTAAAAATACATGTTCAAAAACTTCCTAGAGAAGATGGAAAAAGTCTTTTGCATGTATGAGTTTATTTCTGAGTGAAAAAATATAAGGACTGTCTGTTTAGCTAAATATTTCCCAAGAATCAGATCAATAATGTTAGATTGGGATATAGTGTTGGGTAGTGGAATAATGAGTTTCAGATTATCAGATTCACATATAGCAAAAGTATGAGTACTCCATGTAAAAAGGAGGAGGGTGAAAAATAATAATGACAGAAACAGAAAAACCTACATTAACACTAGTCCCATGGAAATAATTTTGATAGTTGGTATTATTTTATTTTAGATGAAATTATTTTAGACATGCAAGAAAAGCTATTTCTGGATCTACTAATTTAAAGCAAGCAGCTGTATACAGATAACAAAAGCAACAGCTTGTTACAGTCTAGCACACAGCATCCAAAGTAAACACGCTAGCCCCTGAATATAATTACTTTTTAAGGTTACTGAGACCACAAAATATGTTTTTTTACATGAAGATCCATACATTATTTAAAAGTACTCAAATGATGTCTTGATGTGAACCAGGGATATAATGTCTTTAATTATATGGTTCCATTGTGGGGATATGGGGATATTTGGGAGAAAAAATAAAAAAAAAATGGAGGGGGTGGAGTGGTCCAAAATAACCACTGAGTAAATTGCACTGCAGCTTTTATTTATGAGATGTCCTTGTTTTTTATGCCAGTGGCTCCGAAATGAAAAACAAATTAAGAAATATATTTTGTTTACAATATATAAACATTTAGGTATCGAGACAGCATGAGAATTTTTGAACTACATAAATAATTTCAGTATTGATGCATGGAACTGGGTATCACTAAGCAATACATAGTGCAGAAAACATTTCTAACACAGCTTTCTGACAGTTCTTGAAGATATTGACTAATATTATATAGCACAAATGTGATTCAGTAAATATGGCACTACAAAATTTCTTAACTGAAAGTTTTAAATATTTTACATGAGTACAAATTAATTTTAATTTCTTGTGTTATTTAAACATACTCTTCAACAGAATGAAACTAAACCCATATCTCTCACCCTGCACAAAACTCAACTCAAAATGGATTAAGGACCTTGGAATCAGACCAGAGACCCTGCAGATTATAGAAGAAAATGTAGGTCCCGATCTTCAACATGTCGGGCTAGGACCAGACTTCCTCAACAGGACTCCCATAGCACAAGAAATAAAAGCAAGAATCAATAACTGGGATAGATTCAAACTAAAAAGCTTTCTCTCAGCAAAGGAAACTATGAGTAATGTGAAGAAAGAGCCTACAGAGTGGGAGAATATCTTTGCCAATCATACTTCAGATAGAGCACTAATCTCCAGAATCTATAAAGAACTCAAAAAACTCTACACCAACAATACAAATAATCCAATCGACAAATGGGCTAAGGAAATGAACAGACACTTCACAGAAGAAGATGTACAAGCAATCACTAAACATATGAAAAAATGTTCAACATCTCTAGTAATAAGAGAAATGCAAATCAAAACCACCCTAAGATTCCATCTCACCCCAATTAGAATGGCGATTATCAAAAATACAAGCAACAGGTGTTGGCGAGGATGTGGGGAGAAAGGTACACTCATACATTGCTGGTGGGGCTGCAAATTAGTGCAGCCACTCTGGAAAGCAGTGTGGAGATTCCTTAGAAAACTTAGAATGGACCCTCCATTTGACCCAGCTATCCCACTCCTTTGCCTATACCCAAATGACTTAAAATCAGCATACTACAGAGATACAGCCACATCAATGTTCATAGCTGCTCAATTCACAATAGCCAGACTATGGAACCAACCTAGATGCCCTTCAATTGATGAGTGGATAAAGAAACTGTGGTATATATACACAATGGAATATTACTCAGCCATAAAGAATGATAAAATTATGGCATTTGCAGGCAAATGGATGAAATTGGAGAATATCATGCTAAGTGAGATAAGCCAATCTCAAAAAGCCAAAGGACGAATGATATCGCTAATAAGTGGAGGATGACACATAAAGGGGGGAAGGGAAGGGTTAATGTTAGGGTTAGAGTTAGGGTTAGGGAGGGGGGCAAGTATGGAGGAAGAAAGTACTGTATAGAGGGTAAAGAGGGGTGGGAGGGGTGGGGGAAGTGAAAAAATAACAGAATGAATCAAACAACATTACTGTATGTAAATTTATGATTACACAAATGATATGCCTTTACGCCATGTACAAACAGAGAAAAAACATGTATCCCATTTGTTTACAATAAAAAAAATAAATAAACATACTCTTTTATGTGGTACATTAGAACATTCTAACTCAGTTTGCAATAAAATCACACTATAGATTTGCTTTGTTTTTTATTCCCCTTCAACAATTGAAGACTGAACAATACTAAATATTATGGCACTGCTTACTTGGACAGAGTATGTCATCCAAATTCTCTTTGATAAACAATAATGAATGCTGCTTTCTCTTATAAAATAATCACACATGCTTCATTACTTGTAACATGCATGTGTTAAGATAAACTATTACTCAAAACATTCACATGCCATATTTTGTCAGAATAATAAAATATATTAAGGTCATATGTAGAATGAAATAATACAGGAAAGATGACTGCAAATAAGAAAACATACAATTGTAATGGTAATCATTCTGAAATATTCTATTATTATTTTACAAGATAGTTACCAAAGTGAGGATATATTCTTTCATAAATATTTCAGCTTCCTATTTCCTCTGCAAAATTTTGCATACTTGATGAGTAATCATTTAGTGCACAGGGACATTAAAATATTCTTGTTGTGACTCCTATAGTAGACAAGCTTGCTCGATTGCTTTAAAAACATTTTTCTTGGATATATCCTTAACTTTCTCTCCCTAAAGAAACTCATCAAAAATAAAAGAAGCCTTCTCAAAATGAAAGATAATATCAAGTTCACAACACTGCCAAGTAATTTACACATAACAGTTAATTATTTCCAGGCTACTTAATTCATTTTTCTTATCCTCAATAGCACAGCAAAAGGCACACTAGAATATCTTTTGAAAATGATCTTCAGATCTCACCACTCAAGGAAGCACATTTGGGTTTCCTTGATAAATGATCTGAAAAAGTTCTCATGTGATCTTTTTCTTCTCTTTGTATGACATTGGGACATACCATTTCAGTAGTCTACACTTGACCTGACAACTGAAAAACAACATACACTGTATGGCAGCTGCTGGCCATGGACATGGTGGAGTTTAGCAAGGGTAACTGAGGGGAAGCCCCTGGAAATGTGCTAAGGAAAGGAAACCATGCTGCTGTGGTGAGGCAGATTTCAAGAGATGGAACATCTGGCAGAGTGCATTGAGCAAAAATGAAGATGGGTTTATATGGGGAAAAATATATAATTAGAAAAATAGGAAGAATTTAGGATGATGGACAGGACATTAGAACATAGTGCCATGAATTTTTGAGTGTCATGTGTGTTTAATTTTCACAAGAAGGTTCATAAATTTTCACAGCATTTTAATACAAAAAGAGAGCTCTATAAATGTGTTTCTTAGTGTGTATGAGTCTCTTCATCCCTATCTCCAGCACATACACAGAGACAATTATACACTGTAAACAAAGGAACAAAAGGAATCCTACCTGAGAACGCTAAAGAAGGACTAAGTCAGGATAGAGAATAGAGGTCCATTTAACACTTTGAAAAAGGCAATGTCATGGCACTGGAATGGGCACAGGTTTTTCTTCCTCTTTTTGCTTGAGTGGAGGCTACAGGGTGGGGGGGCAAAAATATTTGTAAAGAAACCTGTAACCTGGGTTCATGAAGACCCCAAAACCAGATAATTAATCCCCAGATCATGGAAAGTGAGAGGTAATGCCATAAAGAAGAAACTCTGATAGTGGGGACCCTAATTTTGTGGATACCTTCTGCCCACATCTCTAATGACTAAGAAGATGTTTGTGGGCAGATTGGAAACAAATTAAAGCTAACAGAATTGAGATCTGAAGATCCATGAGGAGGAAGTTTCTGATGACTGACTGAATAACAATTTTAGGAATCTAAACTGTTGAGGATAAGTCATGAACAAAACATGGCAAATGTCTGTGCATGTTTTGGGGATGTACATAAAACAGGTGATCCAAGGAACTGGAAATTACCTTATAAAAAGAAATTAAAAATGAGAAATAACTCAAAATGATAAGAAATGAAAATAATAACATTGAATGCAAATGCCATAACTCATCAATCAAAAGACATAGTCTGTAAGATTGGATTAAAAAGGAAGACCCAACAATATGCTATCTCCAAAAGACTCTCCTCATAAGCAAAGACATTCACAAGTTAAGGTATAAGGATGGAAAACAAATATCATTCACTTGGAACTCATATACGAGGAGGCTTTAATATTCTTATATCAGATAGAGTGGACCTGAAGTAAAAGCTAATCAAAAGGAATAAAGAATGTCATATCATACTGCTCAAGGGAATTATACATCAATAAGACATACCATTTATAAATATAAATGCCTCCCAATTAGAGCATGTACATATATCAAACCTTTATCAATTTCAAGAATCAAATAATCCAAACACAATAATACTGGGTGATTTTAATATATCCTAATCAACAACTGATAGATCCTCCAACCAAAAACTAAATAAAGAAAATTTAGTAGTAAACAATACAATTAACAATTCAGACATAACTGACATATAGCATATTTCATCTATTAGTGACCGAATACATTTTTTTCTCAATAGCACATTTTCTCTTCACTAAAATAGATCATATTTTAAACCACAAACAACTCTGAGTAAATGCAAACTATAGCTCCAAAACCTTGGATTATATCAGATCATAAAAGAAAGAAATGAGAAATCAATAATAAAATAAAAAAAGAGAGGCTACCCTGACAACTGGACAATAAATACTACACTATTGAATTGCTAATGGATAGCTGAATAAATCAGGGATGAAATTTAAAAAAAATACATAGAGGTAAATGAGAATAGTGACATAGCATATCACAATTACTGAAACACTAGGAAGAAACTTCTAAGAGGAAAGATTATTGCACTGTGTTTGTTTGAAAAAGAAGAATAAAAAATTCCAACTAAATAACCTAAAATTACATCACAAACCTAAGAAAAGAAGAAATCTATACCAAAACATTAGAAGACAGAAAATAATTAAAATCAGTGCCAAAATCAATGAAATTTAAACAGAAATTTCAAAAAGTCAATGAAACAAAAAGTTGCTTCTTTGAAAAATTAATAAAATTAATAAACACTCAGCCAACCTAATGAAGAAAAGAAGAGAAAACTCAAATTACTAAAATTTATGATGAAAATGAAATAGCACCACAGACACTACTGAAATGCAGATGATATAAACTATTGTAAAAATCTATAATTTAATAAATTAGAAAATCACAAAGAGATCAACAAATTTCTAGAGAAATATGACCTACACAATTTAATGTAGGAGCACACAAAAAATTAAAACACACCAATTTCAAGCAATGAAATAGAAGATGCCATCAAAAGCCTACAAAATAGATTCACAGCCAAATCCTTCCAGACCGTCAAAGAACAATTTACCCAATATTTCTCAAATTATTCCATGAAACAAAAAAGGGGGAAACACTTCATTACTCATTCTATGGTCCTAGTTTCACCCTGATACCAAAACCAGACAAAGATTCATCAAGAAAAGAAAACTTCAGACTAATATCCCTGATGAATATAGATGCAAAAGATCTAAAGAAAATACTGGAAAATTCCATACAAAATCATATTAAAAATGATAGAGTACCATGATCAAGTGAGTTTCATGCCAGGAATGCAAGGATGGTCCAACGTATGTAAATCAATAACATAATTCATCTCATTAATAGATTAAACACAATAATCACATGATTATCACAACAAAGAAAAAGCATTTGACAAAATTCAGCATCCACTCATGCTCTATACACTAAATAAATTAGTGAGAGTCGGAACATTCCTCAATATTGTAAGTGCTACATATACTGAACCCAAGACCACTATAATTCTAAATGGGTAAAATTTTAAATTTTTCTTGCTAGAAACTGGAACAAGAGAGGGATGCCCTTTTTTACCACTTCTATTCAACTTAGTACTTACAAACCTCACTGGAGCAATTATACAAAAGAAAGAAATTAAAGTGATATAAATAGGAAAAGAAGACCTTAAATTATCTCTATTTGACAATGACATGATTCTATATTTAGAAGACCCAAAAACTCCACCAGAAGCTTTCTATGATTCATTAACAGATTATGCAAATTAACAGGATATAAAATTAATACCAATAAACCAATTGTATTCCTATATGTCACTGATGAAATAAAATTATGAAACTCTCCCATTCATAACAGGCTCAAAAAATGCTCAAGTATCAATCTAACAAAAGAGGTGGATGACCCCTACAATGAAAATTACAGAACATTAAAAAAAGTAATTGAAGAAAGACCTTAGAAGATTGAAAGATCTCCCATGTTCTTGGATAGGCAGAATTAATATGTCAAAATGGTCATACTACCAAAAGAATTACAGAGGTTTAACTCAATTCCTATAAGAATTTCAATGATTTTCTTCATAGAAATAGAAAAGTCTATCCTGAAATTTATTTGGGAAAACAAGTGGACCTGAATAACTAAAACAATCCTTATTAGAAAAGTGAAGCAGGAGGCAACACAATATTATGCCTTAAGTTATACTACAGAGCTATAGTACCAAAAACAGCAAGCTATTGGCACCAAAACAAACATGAAGACAAACAGAACAGAAAACACAGAAACAAACCTACATATATGCAGTTAACTCATTCTAGAAAAAGGTGCCAAAACACATGACTCTTCAGCACATGGTGCTGGGTATATTGGAAATCCATGTAGAGTAAAAATTATCCCCTATTTTTCAGACTGCACAAAACTCAACTCACTTTAACTCATGGACCTAGACATTAGAAGAGATTGTTTACCTGGTAGAAAAAAAAAAATAGAGGACAAATTGTCCACCATTTTAGCATAGGAACTGACATCCTGAACAAGATTTCTAAAGCACAAAATGTAAAATCAAGGATCAATAAATGCATGACATCAAAAAAATATTCCTCAAAGAAAAGAAAATGAGAACGTGAACAGAATGCCTGCAGAATGGGAGAAATCTTTGCCACCTGCACTTCAGGTGGAGCATTAAACTCTAGGATACATAAAGAACTCAAAAAACTTACACACACACACACACACACACACACACACACAATAACCCAACCATTAAATGGGCAAAGGAATTTAGCAGGCACTTCACAAAAAATCCTGAAAGATATAAATAAATAAATAAAAATAATCGAATGTTACATATTTTGACCCCAATATGAAAACAAAAAATGAACACAGAAATGGGTATAACACAGGAAATAGTTAAAAGTGGAGCCAAAACGTTGGTTCTCTGAAAAAATAAGTAAAATTTATTAACACTTAATGAAACTAGCCAAGAGAGAGAAAAATTAATTTATTAATATCGGTGATGAAAAGGGAAATATCCCTACAGGTACTACTGAAATATAGAGGGTAATCAAAAGCTATTTTGAGAACTTATATTCCAATAGATAGAAAATCTTGAAGACATTGATAAATTGCTAAAGACATATGACATACCACTAATTGATCCAGGATTATATAAAAAATGTGAAGAGATCTATTTCAAGTAACGAAATTGAAGATGTCATCAAAGGACTACCAACTAAGAAAACCCCAGGACCAGATGGATTCTCAAGTGAGTAATATCAGTCTTTTAAGAATTCATATCAAACTTCCTTAAATTATTCTACAAAAAAGAATAGAAGGAAACTCCTTGAAACACATTCTATGTAATTTTTATCACCCTGATATGAAAATCAGACAAACACATATTAAGGAAAGAAAACTTTACACCAATATTCTTGATGAACATAGATGAAAGATTCTCAATAAAATACTGGCAAATTATATTAAAAAATTAAAAAGGTATGCACATGGCCAAATGGAGTTCTTCCCAGGGCTGCAAGGTTCTTTTAACATATGGAAACCAGTAAACATTATCCACCACATCAGTAGACTTAAAGACAGGAATCACATGATTACCTCAATAGCTTCAGGAAAAGATTTTGGTAAAGTGCATAATATATTTGTGATCAAAACACTAGAAAAACTAGGGATAGAAGGAAAATAGCACAATATTGTAAAAGCTATATACACCAACCCCACAGTCAACAGCATTCTAAACAGAGAATAACTGAAAAAAATTCCTTCTAAAAAGAGACACAAGAAAGGTATACCCACTTTTACAATCTATTCATCATAGTCCTAGAATACCTACTCAAAACAATTAGGTAGAAGAAAGAAATTGAAGAAACACAGTTAGAAAAAGAAGTGCTAAACCTATCCCTGTTTACTTTCAGTATGACCCTAGATTTACAAGACACCCAAAATCCACCAGAAACCTTGTAGAACTCATAAATTAATTCAGAAAGTTATCAGGATTCAAAATTTACATTCATTAATCAGTTGTACACCTATACTCCAAGAAAAATCAGCTGAATGATAAATTAAGAAAATTAACCCATTCACAATAACCTCTCAAATATAAATAAATACAATACTTGGGAATCAATCTATCAAAAGAAGTGAAAGACCTCAATAGTGAAGGGAAAAAAAAAACACTATATAAAGAATCTGAGGAAAACCTCAAAAGATGGAAGAACCCATCATGTTATTGGACAGGCAGAATTATTATTGCCAAGATTGTCATAGTACCTAAAGCACTATAGAGACACAGTGGAAATTCCATCAAAATTCCAATGACCTTCTTCATGGAAATAAAAAAAAAAAGCAGTCATAAAATTCAATTGTAAAAATAAAAATTCCAGAATAGCTAAAGCAATCCTTAGCAAGAAAAGTGAAGCAGGAGGTATAATATTACCAGACTTTATACTCTAGAGCTATAGTAACAAAACAGCATGGTATTCACACCAAAAGAGGCAAGAAGACTAAGAGAGTAGAATAGAAGGCACAGAGACAAATCCACATGAATATATTTATCTCATACTAAACAAAGGCACCAAAAACATACATTGGAGAAAAGATAGCCTCTTCAACAAATGGTGCTGGAAAAATTGGAAATCCATATGTAATTTATTGAAATTTAACCCTATCTGTCACCTTACACAAAACTCAACTCAATGTGTATCAAGGGCAAAGTATTGGATCAGCAATGCTGCACACACTGGAAAAAAATTGTCAGACCAACAATGCAACATCTTGGTATAGAAACTGACTCCTCAGAAAGATACTTAAAATGTAAAAAATAAAATCAAAAGGCAAGTGTTGGGGATATAGCTTATTTGGAAGAGTGCTTGCCTACTTAGCACAAGGCCCTTGGTTCAATCCCCAGTACTGCAAAAAAAAAAAAAAAAAAAAAAAAAAATCAAGACAATAAATGTGATGACATCAAACTAAAAAGCTTCTTCATAGCAAAAGACACAATCAAGAGCATGGAGAGAAAACCTATACATTGGGAATAAAAACCTTCGTCTCTCTGCTCCTCAGATAGAGTTCTAATTTCCAGAACAAACAATAATTCAAAGCTTAGTGTAAAAAAAATATAAACAAATGGGCAAAGGAATTGAAGAGACACTTTATAGAAGAGGAAATACAAATGGGAAACAAATATGTGAAAAAATGTCAATGTCTCTTGCTATTAGAAAAATGCAAATTAAAACCACACTGAGATTTCACGTCACATAGAATGGCCATTTTCAAGAATACAAGTAACAGTAAAGTTTGTGAGTTCATGAGCACATGGGTAACAAAGTTCACTCATACACTGATGGTAGAACTATAATTTTGTTACCACCCTGAAAAGCAGTATAGATATACTCAAAAACTATGAATGGAGCCACCATTTGACCAAGTTATCCCACTCCTCAGTACACAAAGTAGTTAAAATTAGCATACTAAAATAATCTACCCACATCAATGTTTAAAGCAGCTCACTTTGCAATAGCTAAGCTATGGAATCAACTGTGTTGCCCTTCAACAGATGAATGAATATAGAAAATGTGGATATATATATATATATATATATATATATATATATATATACACCCTGGAATATTACTTGGGCATAAAAAAGAATGACATGAAAAACAATGACTTCATGGCATTTGACAGTCAATAGAAGGATTTGGGACTGAATCCATGTTAGTGCTGATAGCATTCAGTTTAAATGGGGGAATTTACCACCTACTCTCCCACTATCACTAGGACCCCAGGGTTAAAAGTAACAGAGCGCATGTGGAGACTCTGGTTAATTTTGATGCATGTACTCAATACAAGCACTATGGAAGTCAGAAAAGCATATTATGTTCTCATGTTTACCACAAATCTTGGAATTATTGGACTGTGCTTTTTAAGGTAAATAAATAAATAAACTTTCATTTCAAGAAGCCACACCTAACGAAGAATCCAGTGACATTAGGCATGTTGCAGGTTGGTGGTGGGTAGAAGCAAGTCCAGAAATAAAATGCTCTTGACAATTTGCCAATGCCTGTCCTACAATTTTCCTGTTCACCAAGTCCAATTCCATATTCAGATAAATTTGACCCACTCCTTATTTGAAAATCTGGTTTTGCCCATGTTGGGGCTTCACTTTTGCCTTTTAGGATAGCTGTTTTTGTTTATATATGTGATTTTGCAATGCAGTCTTTATTTCAAGAGCTGGGTTCCATGCTGCATCTTCCAAATTCTACTCGTTTGAAATGTAGTTCATGCGTATAAGTACTGTGTTTTAAAGAAAGCCTTTTCTCATGGTTCTGTGCCAGAAAATTATGAATCAGCATATGTAGAATCAGCTGTCCCTTGAGAGCAATAAGAAAGTTCCACAAACTTGCAAGGGCTTTGAGGTCCTTGCAAGGGGAATTAGGTTCTGCAATGTTGGCTGCTTAGAGGATGACCTGACAAGTAGTACTTCCTCTATTTATAGAGTATGTTGAACATGAAGACGTGTCATGAAATTTGAGGGTATATTATGATGACATACTACTATTAGAATATCTCTTTATTGATGAAAACATTCAGCACCAACATCCTTCTGCTATTAGTGCCAACAAATTGTCCTTGCTCTTTCTATTTGAATATTCATCTAGGAAGATTTTCATCATAGCCCTTTCAGCACAGTGCATGTTCCTATCTGGAGTTATGCCATGTGATGCTGTGTTCCTCATGCCATCAGAAGGCTCTTATAATACCCACTGGCTTGTAGGTGGCATCTTCCTGGGGATGCTAAGAGGACTGGTGGAAATTTTCCACAGGGCCTTGTTCCAGGCAGGCTCTAGTCTGCTCAGGAAAACGAACACATATGTGAAGACAGATAGGCCAGACATTTCTGCATCTCATAGTGAGTGTAGTTGGCCTTGAATTTCCAAGCAGATAAATATTTGAGTGTAGCCTAGTTGTAAGGCCACAGCCAAGGAGGTGTGGCCTTGCAGGTGCAGTGAGCACAGAATATCTCTACTGGCATGTCACTACCATCCTATTGTCCATCCAACATGCTGACTGAATGACTCCCAGGACTCCATATTAGCCTTCAGAAGAGGCACTCACCTTCAACTTGAAGACCCACTTCCCAGCTTCCAGCTGTCACCTGGCTGAACTTTCTAGGAAAAAAGGAGCAACCCTCAGGATTGGGTGTGAAGTATCCCAATTCAAAGATGACCTAAACCACCATGCTCACTGCATACTCACTGCCCTAAGCTCTCACCACCCATAATTCGGTGTGGTTGCTAGGGCCCTAGGCTAGTTTCCTGAACTAGGATATTCCGGGTGTGCCCAGTGTTGGAGGAGAGAGATGGGAAGGAAACAGCTCTGGAGCCAATGCTCAGCTTGGTGATCCACGTGTCTCCAAACACACCTCCAACCAACCAGGCCCACTGGAACTCGTAGGGGATAATTGCCTTCTGTTTTGATCCCTGGTGCGTCCAAACAAGTGCGGGGTCACCTAGCAGTCTTGCAGCTTAGTGTGAGCTGTCAGGCTTCAGAGGAGAACCTTGTCTTACCTGGTCCTGGAGGGATGCACTGACCATGGGGATGTGCTCTTCTGGATGAAGAGGTTCACACATTGCAAAACCTCAGTTCCCAGGCACTTGCTCCCTTTTTCTTGCCTCTGAGCATCACAACTGATCTGGTGTTTATTTCCAATCTTGGTATGAAGTGGCCAGAAGTGGAATCTTCTCTGGTTGCCATGGGAACCGTGATGCCATCATGCTGTCAGGCCATTTCTCTGTGACTTCAGGCTGACTCTGTGGTGTGGGCACCAGGTCACTGGAGCCACTGCTCAAACTCCATATTACACAAGGCTCAGAAAAACCCTCTGTGGAGACAAACCAACTGTTCTCCAACTGGAGCCTGGAATCACCAAGCAATTCCCACCCAAACTGCCCAATGCATGCCCCTTCCACCAGGATAACAAGAGCTCTCCCATTTTCGCTCTCAAGTCACAGAAGCACTGGTAACCAAGTGAGGCATTGTCCTCTGTGCAACTATATGGAACTGAATCATTGAGAGATCAGGGATATGAATTCAGCCCTTATCCTACTCTAATAATTCTTGAGAGAAAAAGCTACAAACATACCGAGAGGAAGATTGAAATTGGATGAGGAATGTTTCCTTTCTTCCAGCAAATATGGGTTCTGGGAACCCAGACCATGAATGCCATCACCACTTGCTTCGCCTGTTTATATTTTCTGACATCTTCTGACTAAGTTGGTGAGGGATTTCATCATTGAAACAAACAGGCCTTTCCCAGGAGAAACTCCTTTCTCTAACTCACTTTTACCCCTATGATAGGCAAGATCCACAATTATCATTGGCTCATGCATTTTGCACAGCACCCTGCTGGTCAGAATTTCCCAAAGTAAAGTGCCAAAAGGAAATTGAAAAGAAAAACAAAAAAATCAAGGAAATTGTCAGATTATTGCGAATTTAATGGCTGGGGATTCAATGCCTAATGATCGTCAATATCTTCTTTAAAATTAACAACCTGAGCATATCCTAATACTCACAAAGACCTGCCTTTTCTAGTGCCCTGTCCTCCATGGATCATAGATATAATTTTCTGCACAGGGATCAGCTATAACCGGTTTCCTCCTTAAGTAAAGATGGGATATTTCTTTCCCTCAGGACATACCCCTAGATTGTATGTCTTGAGATACAAAAAGGGTCATTTGCAAGATTGTTGTGAAAAGGATAATTAAGAATTCCTTAGTCATTGATTGGCTTTGTCTAGGGTTGCTTCTTTGCATAGAACTTCACAGACACAGAACCTCAGAGGATCAAGTCATGTAACTTAAAGGAGCTCATTCTGTGGTGACATTATAGACCATCACTTACAGTAGTACCGTTGCAAGCGGAACGGCCGGGATTCAAATCCCCAGCACTGTGGGACTGTGGGGGTGGGACACAAGAAAAAAACACTTCTGCAGTTTCCAATCTTCCAGCCTCTCAAACTATTTCTGTGTTCTCCTCCGTTATTCAGCGAAATTGACACTGTTCAATATCTACTCTTTTCACCTGAAAGCAATTTCCATTGACATCTTTCAACCTGGAGCTGCACTCAAAGGGAGCACTGAATCCCCAGCCACCTGCAGAGCTTAAGGGTATGTGTTTCTTCACATCTTCCAACTCTCCTTAGTTCAACATTACATCTCACATATGACTATGCTATCCCCATCTTTTCTCAGCAACTTCTCCAGATAGGCAACGTGTACCATGTTTCAGTGGCATGAAATTCAAAATGACACCTCACTGGCCCTTGCAAATTTTGAGACTTTATGGACAAAATACCACAGTGCCAATGAAGTGGACTTCCACACCTGAGCACTTTCCTTGTGAAACACAAGGTCTATTGGAAAATCAACATGTGAAGCCAAAACAGCCCGCCATGGCCCTAATTTTTCTAGTCAGTTTTACTTTCCATTGGCTTACTTATGACTTGATGAAAAATAAAAGGATTTGGGACTGAATCCATGTTAGTGCTGATAGCATTCAGTTTAAATGGGGAAATTTACCACCTACTCTCCCACTGTCACAAGGACCCTGGGGTTAAAATAAAAGAGCACATGTAGAGACTCTGGTTAATTTTGATGCACGTACTCAATACAAGCACTGTGGAAGTCAGAAAAGCATATGTTGTTCTCATGTTTACCACAAATCTTGGAATTATTGGACTGTGCTTTTTAAGGTAAAAAAATAAATAAAAAGTAAAATTTCATTTCAAGAAGCCACACCTAAAGAAGAATCCAGTGACATTAGGCATGTTGCAGGTTGGTGGTGGGTAGAAGCAAGTCAAGAAATAAAATGCTCTTGACAATTTGCCAATGCCTGTCCTACAATTTTCCTGTTCACCAAGTCCAATCCCATATTCAGATAAACTTGACCCACTCCTTTTTTTTTTAATTTTAATTAAAAATCATAAATTTACAGAGGGCAATGTTGTTTGATTCATTTTGTTATTTTTTTCCCTTCCCCCCTCCCCTCCCACCTCTCTTTTTTCTGTGTACATTCCTTTCTTCCTCATTCTTACCACCCTCCTTATCCCTAACCCTAAACCTAACCCTAACCCTAACACTAACCCCTCCTACTCCCCACCCCCGTATGTCCTCATCCGCTTATCAGCAAGATCATTAGTCCTTTAGTTTTTTGAAATGGGCTAATCTCACTTAGCATGATACCCTCCAATTTCATCCATTTGCCTGCAAATGCCATAATTTTGTCATTCCTCATGGCGGAGTAATATTCCATTGTATATATATGCCACAGTTTCTTTATCCATTCATACACTGAAGGGCATCTGGGTTGGTTCCACAATCTGGCTATAGTGAATTGAGCAGCTATGAACATTGATGTGGCTGTATCTCTGTAGTATGCTGATTTTAAGCCCGTTGGGTATAGGCCAAGGAGTGAGATAGCTGGGTCAAATGGTGGTTCCATTCCAAGCTTTCTGAGGAATCTCCATACTGCTTTCCAGAGTGGCTGCACTAGTTTGCAACCCCACCAGCAATGTATGAGTGTACCTTTTTCCCCACATCCTCGCCAACACCTATTGTTGCTCATGTTCTTGATAATCACCATTCTAATTGGGGTGAGATGAAATCTTAGGGTAGTTTTGATCTGCATTTCTCTTATTACTAGAGATGTTGAACATTTTTTCATATATCTGTTGATTGCTTGTACATCTTCTGTGAAGTGTCTGTTCATTTCCTTAGCCCATTTGTTGATTGGATTATTTGTATTCTTGGTGTAGAGTTTTTTGAGTTCTTTATAGATTCGGGATATTAGCGCTCTATCTGAAGTATGACTGGCAAAGATTTTCTCCCACTCTGTAGGCTCTCTCTTCACATTACTGATTGTTTCCTTTGCTGAGAGAAAGCTTTTTAGTTTGAATCTATCCCAGTTGTTGATTCTTGCTTTTATTTCTTGGGCTATGGGAGTCCTGTTAAGGAAGTCTGATCTTAAGCCAACAAGTTGAAGGTTTGGGCCTGCATTCTCTTCTATAAGATGCAGGGTCTCTGGTCTGATTTCGAGTTCCTTGATCCATTATGAGTTGAGTTTTGTACAGGGTGAGAGATAAGGGTTTAATTTCATTCTGTTGCACATGGTTTTCCAGTTTTCCCAGCACCATTTGTTGAAGAGGCTATCATTTCTCCATTGCATATTTTTGGCCCCTTTGTCTAGTATGAGAAAATTGTATTTATTTGGGTTGGTGTCCATGTCCTCTATTCTGTACCATTGATCTACCTGTCTATTTTGGTACCAATACCATGCCGTTTTGTTACTATTGCTTTGTAATAGAGTTGAAAATCTGGTATTGAGATACCACCTGCTTCGCTCTTTCTACTGAGGATTGCTTTAGCTATTTTGGGTTTCTTATTCTTCCAGATGAATTTCATAATTGCTTGCTCTATTTCTGTAATGTACATCATTGGGATTTTAATTGGAATTGCATTGAATCTATATAGCACTTTTGGTAGTATGGCCATTTTGACAATATTAATTCTTCCTATCCATGAACATGGGAGATCTTTCCATCTTCTAAGGTTTTCTTTAATTTCTTTCTTCAGAGTTGTATAGTTCTCATTGTAGAGGTCTTTCACCTCTTTTGTGAGATTGATTCCCAAATATTTTATTTTCATTGATGCTATTGTGAATGGGGTAGTTTTCCTAATTTCTCTTTCTGAAGATTCATCACTTATGTATAAAAATGCATTGGATTTATGAGCATTGATCTTGTAACCTGCTACTTTACTGAATTCACTTATGAGTTCTAAGAGTTTTCTGGTGGAATTTCCAGGATCCTCTAAATATATAATCATGTCATCAGCGAACAGGGATAGTTTGAGTTCGTCTTTTCCAATTCGTATCCCTTTAATATCTTTGGTTTGTCTAATTGCTCTGGCTAGAGTCTCAAGAACAGTGTTGAATAGAAGTGGTGAAAGAGGGCATTCCTGCCTTTTTCCAGTTTTTAGGGGGAATGCTTTCAGTTTTTCACCATTTAGAATGATATTGGCCATGGGCTTAGCATAGATGGCCTTCACAATGTTAAGGAATGATCCCACTATCCCAATTTTTTCTAGTGTTTTGAGCATGAATGGATGCTGTATTTTATCGAATGCTTTTTCTGCATCTATTGAAATAATCATGTGATTCTTAACTTTTAGTCTGTTCATATGGTGAATGACATTTATTGATTTCTGGATGTTGAACCATCCTTGCATCCCTGGGATAAAACCCACTGGATCGTGATGCACTACCTTTTTAATATATTTTTGTATGCAATTTGCTAAAATTTTGTTGAGAATTTTTGCATTGATATTCATTAAGGATATTGGTCTGAAATTTTCTTTCCTTGATGTATCTCTGTCTAGTTTAGGTATCAGGGTGATACTGGCTTCATAGAATGAGTTTGGTTCCCTCTTCTTCTATTTTATGGAATACTTGAGAAGTATTGGAATGAGCTCTTCTTTAAAGGTTTTGAAGAACTCCGCTGAGAACCCATCTGGTCCCGGACTTTCCTTTGTTGGTAGGCTTTTGATGACCTCTTCTATTTCATTGCTTGAAATTGATTTATTTAAGTTGTGTATGTCTTCCTCGTTCAGTTAGGTCATTCATATGTCTCCAGAAACTTGTTGATGTCTTCGAGGTTTTCTGTTTTGTTGGAGTATAGATTTTCAAAATAGCTTCTAATTATGTTTTGTATTTCACTCGTGTCTGTTGTGATATTTCCTTGTTCATTCTGAATTTTAGTAATTTGAGTTTTCTCCCTTTTTCTCTTTGTTAGTGTGGCTAAGGGTTTATCAATTTTGTTTATTTTTTCAAAGAACCAACTATTTATATTGTTAATTTTTCCGATTGTTTCTTTTGTTTCAATTTTGTTGATTTCACCTCTGATTTTAACTATTTCCTGTCTTCTATTACTTTTGGTGTTGGTCTGCTCTTCTTTTTCTAGGGCTCTGAGCTGTAGAGTTAAGTCGTTTATTTGTTGATTTTTACTTCTTTTGTTGAATGTGCCCCATGAAATAAATCTTACTCTAAGTACTGCTTTCATAGTGTCCCAGAGATTTTGATATGATGTCTTTGTTCTCATTTACTTCTAAGAATTTTTTAATTTCCCTCCTGATGTCTTCTGTTATCCATTCATTGTTTAATAGTGTATTATTTAATCTCCAAGTATTGGAGAATTTTCTGTTTTTTATTCTGTCATTTATTTCTAATTTCAGTCCTTTATGATCTGATAGAGAACAAGGTAGTATTTCTATCTTCTTGTATTTGCTAACAGTAGCTTTGTGGCATAAGACATGGTCTATTTTAGAGAAGTATCCTTGTGCTGCTGAGAATAAAGTGTATTCGTTCTTTGTTGGATGGTATAGTCTATATAAGTCGGTTAAGTCTAAATTGTTGATTGTGTTATTTAGATCTATGTTTTCTTTATTCAATTTTTGTTTGTATGATCTATCCAGCGGTGAGAGAGGTGTGTTAAAATCGCCTAGTATTATTGTGTTGTGGTCTATTTGATTTCTGGAATTGAGAAGGATTTGTTTTACATACATGGATGAGCCAATGTTCGGGGCATAGATATTTATGATTGTTATGTCTTGCTGATTTATGCTTCCCTTAAGCAGTATGTAATGTCCTTCTTTATCCCTTCTGACTAGTTTTGGCTTAAAATCCACATTATCTGAAATGAGGATGGATACTCCAGCTTTTTTGCTGTATTCTTGTGCATGGTATGTTTTTTCCCATCCTTTCACCTTTTGTCTATGGGTATCTCTTTCTATGAGATGGGTCCCTTGCAGGCAGCATATTGTTGGTTTTTTCTTTTTAATCCAATCTGCCAGTCTATGTCTTTGGATTGATGAGTTCAGGCCATTAACATTCACAGTTATTATTGGGATATGATTTGTATACCTAGTCATTGGACTCACTTTTGTTTTTTGACATGATTTGATTTCTCCTTTATTTGGCTATTCCTTTTGGCTAGTTACTCCCGCTGCTGATTTACATCGTTGTTTTTCATCTCTTCCTCATGGATTATTTTGCTGAGAATGTTCTGTAATGCCGGCTTTCTTTTAGTAAATTCCTTTAGCTTTTGTTTATCATGGAAGGATTTTATCTCATCGTCAAATCTGAAAGTAAGTTTTGCTGGGTATAAAATTCTTGGTTGGCATCCATTTTCTTTCAGGGCTTGGTAAATGTTGTTCCAGGCCCTTCTAGCTTTTAGGGTCTGGACTGAAAAATCTGCTGATATTCTTATTGGTTTCCCCTGAATGTAATCTCATTCTTTTCTCTTGCGGCCTTTAAAATTCTGTCTTTATTTTGAATGTTAGGTATTTTCATAATAATGTGCCTTGGTGTAGGTCTGTTGCAATTTTGCATATTTGGAGTCCTATAAGCCTCTTGTACTTGGTTTTCCATTTTATTCTTGAGATTTGGGAAATTTTCTGATATTATTTCATTGAATAGATTGTTCATTCCTTTGGTTTGTTTCTCTAAGCCTTCCTCAATCCCAATTATTCTTAAGTTTGGCCTCTTCATGATATCCCATAATTCTTGTAGATTCTGTTCATGATTTCTTACCATCTTCTCTGTTTGGTCAACCTTGTTTTCAAGATTAAATATTTTGTCTTCAATATCTGAAGTTCTGTCTTCCAGGTGATCTATCCTATTGTTTATGCTTTCTATGGCATTTTAATCTTGGTTTATTGTTTCCTTCATTTCAAGGATTTCCGTTTGGTTTTTTTTCAGTATCTCTAACTCTTTATTGAAATGCTCTTTTGCTTCCATTATTTGCTCTTTTAACTGTTGATTAGTGCGTTCATTTAATGCCTGCATGTGTTCTTTCATCTGCTCGTTTGCTTCCCTGATTGTTTTAATTATGTACATTCTGAACTCCCTTTCGGACATTTCTTCTGCTGTGCTCTCATTGGGTTTTATTGATATAGTATCTAGGTTTGTTTCGGACATTTTCTTCCCTTGTTTTCTCATATTGGTCAGATGTCAATGGGACTCTGTGGTATTGTTGATTTCCTCTATTGGCTTATAGTGACCCTGTAGATTTCCCGTGTATACTACCAGCCTTCAGTAGCCAGAAGTCTTGGATTAATTTGATAATGCAGTGCTTCCGAAGAACGCTGCCCCTATCCCGCTACTCATTCCAGGGAGACCTGGAGAGGTCTCCTGTTGCACAGCCCTTGTTCCAGAGGCTGGTTGTAGGTTGGAGGTCTCCACTGGCTTGGGGACTTGTGGCTGGCTCTGTGTAGACAGGCTCTCACTGGGTGATTTGCCCCGAGAAGTTAGCCTAGAGAGGCGCTTCCCGCTGGAGGGGGGCTGGGCTGCTTGGGGAAGTCTCTGGCACCCTGTGCTGGTCACTGAAGCAACCTGAGGGCAGGCTGGAGCTGCAGCCGGGCGGGCCGGAGCTGGCCACACTGCTTCTGTGCAGAAGGGCTCTCACTGGGGGGCCTGTTCAGAGAGGCTGGAGGATCTGTCCCTGTGGGCGGAGCCCACCGCCAGACTGCACGGAGCTGCCTCAGGGAGATGCTATCTGCCCTGTCCCACTCTAATAAGCCACTCGAATCCGGGCCTGCCACCCAGCTGAGCTTCTCTGGGTAGGGGAGATTCACCCCGTGGTTCTATCTTAGTCCGAGTCTCTCAATGCCTCCTCTTCTTAAATCGTGAGTTCTGGGGCGACTGGAGATGCAGTCACCCTCTAGTCCGCCATCTTGGATTGCTGACCCACTCCTTATTTGAAAATCTGGTTTTGCCCATGTTGGGGCTTCACTTGCCTTTTAGCGGAGCTGTTTCTCTTTCTGTTTCTGTGATATTGCGATGCAGTCTTTCTTTTGAGAGCTGGGTTCTCTGCTACATATTTCAAATTTTACTTCTATGAATTGCAGTTCATGGGTATAAGTGCTGTGTTTTGAAGAATGCCTTTTCTCTTCTTTCTGTGCCAGAAAATTATGAATCAGCATATGTAGAATCAGCTGTCCCTTGAAATCAACAAGAAACTGCCACAAATTTGCAAGGGCTTTGAGGTCCCTGCAAGGGGAAGTAGGATCTGTAATGATGGCTGCTTAGAGGATGACCTGACAAGTACTACTTCCTCTATTTTTAGAGTATGTTGAACCTGAAGATGTGTTGTGGAAGTTGAGGGTAGACAATTTTGGCCTACTTGTATTAGAATGTCCCTTCATTGAAGAAGGCTTTCAGCACCAACATCCTACTGCTTTTGGTGACAACAAAATATCCTTGCTCTCCCTATTTGAATATTCATCTTTTGAAGGTTTTGATCACAGCCCTTTCAGCCCAGTGCATGTTCCTATCTGGAGTTATGCCATGTGGTGCTATGTTCCTCATGCTGAAGCCAGAATTGGGAACAGGCAGTTAGTGTAGAAATAGGGGATCGGGTCAAATCGAGGAAATGGAGGCCATAAAATCATCTGCCTCTGGAAGTTGGAAACTGCCCCTGGAAGAATGGAATGTCAAGGATCTCTGGAGCCCATTGATTACCAAATTTACTTGCCTTTATCAAGGACTGCAAGCCAGGAGCTGCTAATTAATGCCCCCTGGGCCCTTGCCTGCCTGAATCACCTTGGCTCTCCCCCTGCCCATGGCTTTTCACTTAATGCAAAACCAGGCCTAGTCACCCTAGTCACGTAGGCAGGAAGGAGAGATAAGGGGGGAGAGAACTGGAGAACAAAAGAGAATTTAACCTATAAAAGATGTAGGGTGCACTCACTTCTTGGGACTTTAGAACATCAGCCATGGCCCCCTTCTCCCTGCCAGGAGAAGTCTGTACTATTAGCTTTAAATAAAACCTGCTTAATCTGCTTGCCTTGGCGTGCTTCTCTAGTGTTCAATCTTCAACATTAGAAGGAGCAGAACTCGTCACCGGTAAACGGCGGTATCAATGCCATGAGCAGGCTCTTATATGATCCACTGGCTTGCAGGTGGCATCTTCCTGGGGCTGCTAAGAGGACTTGGTGGAAATTTTCCACAGGGCCTTGTGCCAAGCAGGCTCGAGTCTTCTCAGGAGAATGAACACATATGTCAAGACTGATAGGCCAGACATTTCTGCATTTTGAGGTATGTGTAGGTGGCCCTTGAATTTTCAAATAGGTAAACATCTGAGTGCAGCCTAGTTGTAAGGCCACTGCCAAGGAAGTGTGGCCTTGCAGGTGTAGTGAGCACAGAATATCTCTCCTGGCATTTCAGCACCATCGTATCCTCCATCCAACATGCTGACTGAATGACTCCCACCACTGCATACTAGCCTTCAAAAGAGGCACCCACTTTCATCTAGAAGACCCACTTCCCTGTTTCCAGCTGTCACCTGGCTGAACCTTTTAGGAAAAAAGGAGCAACCCTCAGAATTGGGTGTGAAGTGCCCCAAATTCAAAGATGACCTAAGATACCATGCTCACTGCAGGCTTCACTGTCCTAAGCTCTCACCAGCCACAATTCGGTGTGGTTGCTAGGGCCCTAGGCTAGTTTCCTGAACTAGGATATTCCAGGTGTGCCCAGTGCTAGAGGAGCGGGATGGGAAGGAAACAGCGCTGGAGCCAGTGCTCAGCTTGGTGATCCATGTGTCCCCAAGCACATCTCCACCCAACCAGGCCCACTGGAACTGGTGGGGGATAATTGCCCTCTGTCATAGTACCCGGTGCAGCCAAAGGAGTGCAGTGACACCTAGCGGTTTTTCAGCTTAGTGTGAGCTGTCAGGCTTCAGAGGAGTACCTTGTCCTGCCTGGTCCAGGAGGGATCCACGGACCACGGGGCTGGGCTCTCCTGGATGAAGAGAAACTGGAAAACCTCAGTTCCCTGGCACTCACTCCCTTCTTCTTGCCTGTGACCATCACAACTGAGCTGGTGCTTGTTTTCAGTCTTGGTGTAAGGTGGCCAGGAGCAGAAGCTTCTCTGGTTGCATGGGAACCGTGATGCCATCATGCTGTCAGGCCTTTCTCTGTGGTATCAGGTGGAATCTGCGGTGCGTTCGCCAGGTCATGGGAGCCACTACTTCAACTCCATGTTGCACAAGGCTCAGGAAAACCCTCTGTGGAGAGAAACCAACTCTTCTCCAACTGGAGCCTGGAATCATCCAGCCATTCCCACCCGACCTGCTCCATTTCTGCCCCTTCCACTTGGATAACAAGAGCTCTCCCATTTTTTCTGTCATGTCACAGAAGCACTGGCAACCAAGTGAGGTGTTGTCATGAGTGCAACTGAATGCATCTAAACCATTGAGAGATCAGGGATATGAATATCAGCCCTTGTCCTACTGTAATAATTCTTGAGAGTAAAAGCTACAAACATACCGAGAGGAAGATTGAAACTGGATGAGGAATGTTTCCTTTCTTCCAGCAAATACGGGTTCTGGGAACCCAGACCACGAGAGCCATCACCAATTGTTTTGCCTGTTTATATTTCCTGACATCGTCTGGCTAAGTTGATGAGGCATTTCCTCATTGAAAGAAACTGGCCTTTCTCAGGAGAAACTTCTTCCTCTAACTCACTTTTACCCCTATGATAGGCAAGATCCACAATCATCATTGGCTCATGCATTTTGCACAGCACTCTGCTGGTCAGAATTTCCCAAAGTAAAGTACCAAAAGAAAATGAAAAGAAAAAAAAAAATCCAAGATGGTTTCAGAAGATTGTGAATGTAATAGCTGGGGATACAATGCTGAATGATCGCCAAAATCTCCTTTCATACTAACAACCTGAGCATATTCTAATACCCACAAAGACCTGCCTCTTCTTGTGCCCTGTGCTCTATGGATCACTGATATAATTTTCTGCTCAGGGATCAGGTATAACCTGTTTCCTCTTTAAGTAAAGGCGGGATATTTCTTTCCCTGGGGACAATCCCCGAGATTGTATGTCTTGAGATGCAAAAAGGGTCATTTGCAAGATTGTTGTGAAAAGGATATTTAAGAATTCCTTAGTCATTGATTGGCTTTGTCTAGGGTTGCTTCTCTGCATAGTACTTCACAGACACAGAACCTTAGGGGATCAAGTCTTGTACCTTCAATGAGCTCATCCTGTGCTGGCAATATAACCCATCCCTTAGAGCACTGGCTCTGCCAGCGGACTGGCCAGGGTTCAGATCCCCAGCATCAGTGGAACTGTGGGGGTGGGGAAACACAAGAAAAAGCACCTCTGATGATTCCAATCTTCCATCCTCTCAAACTATTTCTTTGTTCTCATTTGTTATTCAGTGAAATTGATACTGTTCAAGATCTACTAGTTTCACCTGCAAGCAATTTCCATTGACACCTTTCAGCCCAGAGATGCACTCAAATGGAGTACTGAATCCCCAGTCCCCTGCAGTGCTTAAGGGTATGTGTTCCTTCCCATCTTTCAACTCTCATTAGTTCAGATGTTATAGCAGACACACCCTATAATGGTGGCTGCACCCTCATGGCAACCTCTTCCTCATACGTGACACTGTCTGACCTGCCAACAGTTTACCCGGACTTCCTTGTACTGCCGTTCTCCCTTGGAAACTGAAAAATGTGTTCTTACCAAGCAACCAATTATGTGTAACTCCCTGATTGGCCTGCTCATCTCCACACCCTATGTCCTTATATTCATCTGACCTGTACAATAAAGTTGAGCTCCTGCTGTGCCTCGTGTGCTGACAGACCTCCCTGCTCTGGTGTGTTTGTTTCCTTTGCCGCCAACACTCATCATCCTGCTTGGCCCCATATTCTCCTCAGGGTCTGCCTACATTGGACCTTGTTGCCCATCAGGGAGCAACAACTGGTGCCCTGTGTGAGGAAGACAAAGTTGCCAACAGGTCAATCAGACTGCGGGTGACTGTACTCCCATAAAATATGGGACAGTCCATTTCCAAGTCTGACCCCTCCCTTGACTCCCTTAGGATTCTCCTTAGAAGTAGAGGATTGGAACTTTTAGGTAGTCAGGCATTTCAGACCTGGAAGGCCCTCACTAATGCATCCCCTTGGCTGCCTGAAGCAAACTTGTTTGACTGGGAGACATGGGACAGAACTGAACAACTTCTTTGTAAGGTGCAAGTCAATAAGGGAGATATCTTCCCTCTTGGGGCCTTCCCCACTATTGCAGCCCTTAAAAGCTGTTACCCGTCATGTCCTACTTGTAACCCGGACAAAGATAGGGGCCTCTCCAAAGGCACCGACTTTCCAAAGGATGGTCCTGAGGTCCTCCCAGGAAAGGGTCAAGAGGAGCTATCACAAGAGGCAGAAACAGGCCCCCCTCTTGATCCCTTTGATACAGCCCCATGGCCACCTAGGGAGGAAACACCCAAACCCTTGAAGCAGTCTTCTCCCGAATCCACTTCCTCTTCTAACCCTGTCCGGGCTTCTTCAGCCCCTCCTCCACCCTATCCAGAAACAAAACTTAAGCACAGGACCACTCCCTGCCCCTGCCTCTGAAGCATGTTACCTCTTTCCGGTGAATGCTAACCCAGGAGGTAATAGGCCTGCTATCTGGTACCCATGGGAGGCCCAAGATTTAAAAGAACTAAAGAAAGCCATTACTGAGGATGGCCCAAATTCCCCCTGGGCAGAAACTATCCTTCAAGGTCTTGCCCATCAAAATTGCAACACACAGGACTGGAAAAACCTGACTAAGGCCATTCTTCCAGGTCCAATGTATATTAAGTGGTGCGCCTTTTTCAATGATGAATGTCATGCTCAGGCAGAGAGGAACCAAGCCATTAATCTACCTTTCCCCATCACATTTGGAATGCTCTCAGGGTCTAATGATCAATTCTCTATGGGCCTACTGCAGGCAGCCATATCTGCCTCTTATCAGGAACAGGTATATGCTTTAGGCTTGGCGGCTCCTCAGAGTCCCCAATCTTGGGTATCACACAAAAAGGCTCTGAGGATTTAGCCACATTTATAGAAAGAATGGATAAAAGCTTACAGAGAAAGTTCCCTCCAGGCCCACTGAGAGATCAATTTGTGAAGATGTTAGTATGGGAAGGCATGACCACTGATTGTAAACTGGCCTGTGCAAGTGTAAATGATAAATCTGTGGGATGATGGATCATTGCCACTAAGGACGTTGGCACCATGTCTCATCAAGCTCAAACCATGATGTCAATGATAAGGGCATCCCAGGAAAATAATATGGTCACTCTCAAATGCGCACTCCAACAGGCATTCCCTGGGAAGTGAAAAACCTGCTTTGGGTGTGGACAAGAGGGTCATTTCAAAAAGGAGTGTCCTCAAAGTAAAAGGGAAACTACATCCCCCCCAGGAGATTCTTCTTCTCAGCCACCATGCACTCCTTGCCCCAAATGTAAAAAGGGGTTCCATTGGGCCAAGGACTGCACATCCAAAATGGACATCAAGGAGAAACCTTTAAACTCCCAACGGGGTGGCCCCCAACCCCATTAAATAAGGGGTGACCCTTGGTTAGGACTCACTGGATGGTTCCTCTGGTGCCAGGGGTCCAGCCAAAGATGACTATTACTGTAGGAGGAAAGAACTTTAAATGCCTCATTGACATCGGGGCTGACAGAACAGTTCTGAGGAGGAAGGAAACTCCCCCTCAGTGGAGGCTTCTGCCTGGGTCCCCTTTATTAGGAGTTGGCGGGCAAACAGAGTCTTTTCAGACAGCTGATTGGCTCCCATGAAGGACCCCGATGGCAGTGGGGGGGGGGCAGTGCGCCCTCTGGTGGCCTCAGGATTAACTGCTAATCTTCTTGGACAGGATATACTAGGTGAGGCAGAGGCCTATATCACCACAGATCACAAAGCCTTTTATGAGGATTTATTGGAAGAAGAAGAATACCAACAACATTTTAAGGAAGGGTGTGATGGGCGGAACCCAGGGCCCAGGGTTACGCCACATGCATCCAAAGATGGCGACTGGCAGAGAGCAAACAGCGTTCTGATTATGCAGAGAAAGGCAGAACGTGTTTACAATTGGCTGTATTTTAATCAGTTCAGCTGCCTAGCGCGTGGACAGATATACTTTACATGTATGCTCAAGCGAGTGATTGCTTGACCTTTAACAGGATTGGATGGACATATCTGGTTACAATTGCTTATGCATGAGACTGCTTATATATTGAGGGTGTTATTTGAATAAAGGGAAGCTGTTTGATGAACTTTTGAAGTGTACGTGTCTTCTGTCCTGCTGGTCGGGCCATAAGCACAAGAAGCGGCAGTTTTATGTAAGCAAAACGAGCAAGAAGCCACGCTGAACTGCTTGGAGCAAGCCAGGCAAAGAAGCCACAGTTTTCCTCCATAACCAGAGCTGCTTGAAGCAGCCCTGGGGCAAGCAGCAGTTCTCGGTAGAAGGGAATGGTTGTCACCCCAACTACAGAGATGACCCCTCCTTGGAGGCCATAAGGAGAGGGGAACCAAGGCCTTCTGTCAGGCCATATCCCCAATCCTAAGGGCCACTATTCAGCCGGGGTGCCTTACAATTAAATGACTTTCAGGCCCCTCTATATGGGTAGAGCATTGGCCCCTTTCCATAAGCTCTACCCTTCAACAACTTCACTTGCTTGTGCAGCAACAGTTACAGGCAGGACACTTTAAACCCTCTGTCAGTCCATGGAAGTCTCTAGTGTTTGTCATCCAAAAGGCCAATGGGAAATGGGGACTCCTACAGAATCTGAGGAGAATAAATGAAAGAATGATACCTTTTGGTACCCCTCAAAGGGGACTTCCTTGGATCCCAGCCATACCTAAATATTATCATCTCATAGTTATTGATATCAAGGACTGTTTCTTTTCCATTCCCTTAAGCCCCAAAGACTCTGAGAAATTTGCCTTCTCCATTCCATCCCTTAACTTTAAAGGTCCTGATCAGAGGTTTCAGTGGACCATCTTACCCCAAGGAATGGCCAATAGTTCCCCCATATGTCAATATTTTATTTCTAGGATCCTTGCCCCTCTTGTTAAGCAAGTGGGTCACCTGCTTTATGTCTACATGGATGATATCCTTGGGGCAACACAGAGTGACCAGTTAGATCAATTTTTTTTTAGTCTTGTCTGCAATTGCTTACAGAACATGGATTCCAAATTGCACCTGAGAAGGTTCAACGGGTCACCCAATTTAGGGTCTTAGGATTCATCCTGGAGCTGGATGTGGTTTCTCCTGTTAGGCCTCAGCTCCAAATTCAGGAAAGTTATTCCTTACCCCAGGTATAGAAACTTCTTGGGGAGATTAACTCGATGAGGCCCTGGATCTCTATTAGCACAGAGGAGCTCACCCCCCTGTTTGATCTACTCAGGGTACCAAACCTATCCACAACAATCATTTTGGAGCCCATTCATATGAATGTTCTCCTTAAAGTTCAACAGGCCATTGACCATTCCTCTTTGAGGAGATATGTCCCTTCCTTGCCTCTAACCCTTTACATCTTCAGGGGAATATCCCTTCTCACAGGCCTCCTGGTGCAAGAAGGGGGACCCATACATTGGATTCACCTGTCATTTGGGGGAATACCCTGGGTCTACACCATCTTAGACCAAATCGCTGGCTGCATTATAAAAGGGAGGGATTTATCTCTTCATCTTTTTGGCCATCAGCCACATACTCTTATTGTCTCCTTCTGACTGACTGACTTTACTTGGCTGCAGGAAAACAATAACCACATCCCAATTGCCATGGAAGGATTTCTAGGACAAGTTGATTGTCACTATGGCCCTTACAAATGGATGAGTTCCTTTTCACAACTGGATTGGGCTCCACCAAGATTGTTTTTACCTGAGGCTAATCCTTCCTTTCTCATGGTGTTTTCAGATGGGGGAAAGAGAGGAGCAGCAATAGTTATTTTTCCACCTTCTATGCAGGGTGACAAAACCCCCAGGACATTAGTCCATGGCATCCAAGGTTCAGCACAATTCAATGAGCTCTATGCCATCGTTCTAGCCTTAAGCGAGATACAAGAGCCTTTCAACCTGTTCACTGATAGCCTCTATGCTGCCAATCTGCTCCCTAACCTCCCCTGGTCATACATTACACTTGATGATAACCCCATCACCCCTCTAATGCTTCAGGCAAGAAACCTGTTAAAGTTGAGGACTAAACCTATATTCCTGCAGCACCTCCGGGGGCAACAACACCTCTCAGGTATTTTGTCTCGGGGCAATACAATTGCTGACTCTTTAGCATCTTCTCTGCAAAGCTATTCTTTTCAAGAAGAGGCTACCTCCTTTCATGAGCTTACTCATGTTAATTGGTGGGGCTTACACCACAGGTATCCCCAGGTGCCTATTAAGGAGCTAAAACGAATCGCCTGGACCTATAAATCTTGTTCACCTTTTCTACAAGTACCTCCTTTACAAGAAGCTGGAGATGTGTCATGTGTCAAGCAATTATGCTGATTTTATTAAATTGGGTTGCAAAGCAAGAAGTGGGAAAGCTTTAATGTATGGTGGTTTTATTCCTAGTAATCTGAGAAATCTTTATTCTGTTTTCCAGGGTGGAAGTGCTAAGTTTGTCTCAGAGTGTATTTTTTCCCCACATACCCACCAGAACTTGTAATTTGAATGCTGCATAAAAGCTAATGTGACTGGGTGACCTGAAATGTCAATAGAGTTTTGCATGTTATTTCCTTGAATGTTATGGACATGGAAAGTTTTTAATAAGTTTTTAAGCAATTTGTATTTCTTTTTCTGAGGTCTATTACTTTTCTTCATTTCCTAATTGGGATGATGAGATTCTTCTCAGCCCACCAGAAGGAAAATTTCTTTCTTCCACCCAGCCAATTTCCCTTGGCAGTGCTGCAGCCTTTTTCTTCTATGATTATATTTGTTCTTTCAAAACCAATACATTGTGTTCTATCTTTTTGCAGTCTCTCTGTAGTGGCTCTCTAGTGTTTTCTTACAGCATATCTTTTTTCATTATGTAACAACACACTGATTCATCCGACCTTCATCTCTGGATATAGTCAGTCAATAATACTCTATGATTCTGTGCGGACATCTTTCTCCACTGGATATATGTTAGTTCATTCTTGAATGGAAATTGTTGCATAGTTTATCCAAATTGCATGTGCTGTTACTTACATGTAAAATATATCCCCTTTGCTCTTCCTACCTTCTTATTTTCTTAAATGTGATTTTAGCTCCATAAATATTTTGCAGAAAGACATTAAAACTTAAAAGGCTCTAATGACTCAAATGAAGCAAGTACAACAGTGGTTCATTGTTCTACAAGGTGACAGAACTGAAACTCTCTTATCATATCCATTATCATAATTTACCATAATTTGGCCATCCAGTGTTAAAAAATTCGAATACTGCATAACATCAAGTGTATTTCTATATACAGATTTAAATGCAATTTCTTCTACAAGCATAGATTTGGTGGGAAATGCAAAATTGACTAACTAAACACTTAGGAGAGTAGTTTTGGATATAGGAACATCATTGACTTTGTTATCAGGGAAAGCATTTTCCATATCCTCCATCCTGGTTTTACTCTATCAGCCACCAGATGAAGAGAAGAACTCAGCTTAAACTGGAGCACACAGGATAGTCTTAAGAAATATGTTGTTGCTCCAAATATACTGGTCTATTTTACAATTTCCATGATTTCACAAGTAGAAATATGGTGATTTCTAATGCGTGATGATAAAATATTTATACAATGCATTAATGGCATTAACTTTATCAGAGCATCTCTGAGAAACATCTAGAGATATGTGATTCTGGTATATCTGGTGAGCCCCCTCAAAGTGAAAAGAAGAGACAAAAAATAAATATACAAGGTAATTTATTATATATGTATATGTATACATATATGTATATAATATATGTACATTTATATAGTACAAAATATGTTATCTCATTATATATAGTATAAAATAATTTGGATAGTATATTGCCTTCAACATTGAGCTCTAATATGTTCTTATTATTCAAATAATATTCCTTTTAAATGGCTGAAGAGAAAAAAGAAATGTAATATAAGGTGTATCTTATTTCATTTCATGCACAGAATAAATTAGGGATATTGCTAAAAGCAATCAATTATGAATTGCATTTTCATATATACTTTGATTGCAGGAAAATGGGAAGTAAATAAAAAAGATAAAGAGAGAAATGAGATTGAGAAACATACTTAGCATAGTGAGTCAATAAAGATAAAAAAAGCATTTGTATTCAGTGGAAGATAGAAAATTCAAGCAAGTTCAGAGAAGGAAAAAACATAATTTCAAAATGTAAGAAATGTTTTCTGTTAAAATGTTGCTTGATGCATAAGTAAATTTTTTTCCAAACTTCCTAAATTAGTATGTTTTGAAAACATTTAAGAAGTGAAGACCTGATCATTCAGAGCTAAACTTTTTTAGAACAAATTATTATGTATGTATATAGTTAAAGTAATGTAATATGTTGTTACTACCTAGTTCATATATATATATATATGGCAGAAATAGCAAATGGGGAAGTATACAGAAGTATGAATGGTTATGGCGTAATCTCCAAGCCACGGATATATAAAATTCCCATTGTAAAGATTATGACTTTATTTAAACTTTCATTTAGGAGGACATCATAGGGATGAAACCAGAGCTAAATTCATGTTAGGGTAGAAGAATTGTAAGTACACTGTAGTCACACTGGAAATCTAAAAGTGTAATGTATTGATTGTCTGTGACCAAGTTCATAATCTCATTTTGATACATGATATCTTTCCTTCTTCATATCCATTACACTCTAAGGTGATTCTTATAATCCTTATCCACTGCAACATTGTTTGTGGCCAGGGAAATGTTGTCCCTTTAGGAAATGTAAGTGAGGCCTACTTTTTCTATACTTCAGGAAAAAAACAGATCAAATGCAGGCATAAATCTTTCTTTCCTTTTGAGGAGGTATTTTGGCAAATGGGATGTACTCAAAAGATAAAGACACAGATTTTATTTCTATGACATATTTGTTATATAGTAAGGCAAGAAGGAGTGGAAATATTCCAATTAAAGAATGTAAAATTCACAGTTACAAGCACAAACCTCTAAAAGTTGCTTTGCAAGTGTTACAAGAAATGGAAAATGAAGAAGGAACCAAAGAATTGGTAGGTAATTTTGAAGGGAATCATGCTAAAACTGAGAGAATAAAATTCAACTTCTTTTTGTTTATCTGCCTTTGAATGAAAGATGAGTCTATTTCTGGTCCAGAGATGATTTGAACATGGACTGGAAGGATAGAGACAACTTTCAGTGGCCAATTTCTCTCCTTCATACCTACCAAGCATCATGATACATGTGGCATCCTTTTCAGTCATTTGGATAAGAAACCTAGCATGTTTGATTCATTTGTTGTTCTAAGGAGAGCTGCATTTTCTATTATTGTTATTATTATTATTATTATTATTATTATTATTATATTGGTGCTTTAGAATAAAACATTATTCTTGGACCTGCCAGCAATGCAATTTATTACTAAACTAAATTTTCACTGATAGTTCTAGATAACTAATTTTCTGTTCAGCCAAACATTTTGTGAGAATACTTGAACACTTGTCAAGATATGCCATGCCAGTCTCATTTTCTTGTGTAAAAACCTTTAGGGACTTTATTCCTTGAACATCAATATGGTATTCTTAGTGTATGTACCAATGGCTTTGAAATAACGGTATTTACTTACATATTGTCATTCTGCGAGCTTTCAGATTACTTTTTTCTTTGGGTTATTGTGTTAATATCTTTATGCAACTTGTGGCTACAAACTTCTCACCTCCAAATGTACATGGAACCATATGTATGTGGCATCCATATGTGACATTCCAATGAGAATCATAGCATTTTTGGTGCATTTGTTGCTGTAAAGACAGCTAGTTGTTCTTTTATTTATTTATTTACTCCTCAAAATAAAAACCTGGCCCTGGGCATTCCAGGAATGCACTCTCATTACTTTGTGACATACCCATCCCTACACCACAAATTTTCTGATAATGCAGCCTGCCTATGAAAATACTTGAGAAGCTGACAAGATATACTAAAGCAGAATCATTTTGTAAATGAAAGTCTTTGTTTAGTTCATATTTTGGAAACCAAGACTGTTTCTCTCAGTGTATATGCCAGTAACATTGAAAAACAAAAGCTTACTGATACTTGTTATTCTGTAAACTTTCAGAACATTTCTCCTTTGGATAGTCCTATCTCAATTCTTTATGATTATTATACATTCTTTTTTAGGTATGGGTCTTGTATCTCCTTATGAGAATGTCTCAGGACACTTGATATTGTTTAAAGAAGAGGATACAGGAAAAGAAGATTCAGAGGGGTTCCACACAGGGAAGAAAAAAATACACGAATTAACTGGCACCCTAAAATTACATATCTTAACAAATTACTTCATGCAAATTTTGTTGATGAGAAATGATACTTATCTAGCCTGGAATCCTGTCATATTTTTGGACTTACTAAATTTATTGACAAATGGAGAGAGAGTATACATAGTTAAATTAAAAGGATTAAATAATTCTGATAGTGTCCACTCAAGGTATTTGCTATTGCATTATTACTTCTGTTGTGACATTGAAGCACTCATGGTCTTATTTAACCTATGTGACTGGAGATCATCCTACCCTCCACCATTCTTCTTCTGGACAGTGGTATATATACCTTTGTATATTTTATTTGTGTTTAGCAGAAACATGATTTCATATTTGGAGACTAAGGTTCTTGTTTTATTATAATTATATTCCTGATTAGTTTTACTTCATTTTTATCACATGACTGGTATAAAAATGAAAAATGAAACAGAAAACCAAAAGCTAAAGAAATTGTTATCAACACTATCCCCAAGAATTAGGTAAATAGTAATTCAACAGTAACAATATGGTAGCTTTGTCACAATTAAGTTTTTTGAGTATATATCCTGTTTGCTTTTCAGTATCCCAGGACTCAAGTGATACCTGGAAGGTAATTTAACTTCTATGTTTATGTCAAATTTTTAACTGAAAACTGGAAGAAGTACACAATATTTCCTAATATTTTGTCTGTAAGGAGTTTGAGAATGATATCCTTTTCTGACTCAAAATATTCAAATTGCAGATACTGTAAACAATATATCCAATTCCACAGCAAAAGCCTTTAACATCCAAAATAACTTAAATAAAATCTCACATGCAGCCTTACTAGTTATCCAACAAGACTTGAACCTCTATCAAGAGTAATTTATCTAATTATATTGTTCATGTTTCAAAGGCTTCTCTGTGACCCTGATTTTAAGGGCAATTGTGTTACTCTCAGACATATTCTGCCCAGTGATTGCTTGACAATATAAGCCTAATTATGTAACAATAAAGTAGGTTGAATTATCTGAAACTGGTCTCTGGAGGTCTTTAATCAACTCTTTCTCCACAGCTGTTTGGTGGTTCCCAGCTGGATGGAGAGACCCCACAAATTAATATTTGCAAAGCCTGTTTTTAAAAAGTATTCAATGAAACATTTTTAAGAAGTTACTATAAAATGAAAACCGGCATGCAGATTAATTACACTAGAAAAAGAGTTAAGTAAAGGAGAACCAATTTAGAATTCAACATTATAAATAAAACAATTGGCAGAAAATAAGAGTTACCCCTATAACATGGAGTGTAAATGGTTTCAATTAATCTATCAAAAGATAAACAGTAGCAGATTTGGATTAAAAGTAAGAGTAAACAATAGGGTGTTTGCAAGAGCTCACCATGAAAAAAGACATGCACAATCTGAAGTTATAAGAATGGGAAAGATGTTTCCTGAAAATAATGTCCATTACAATATTAGGGTTTATATTTCTGAATCTGTCAAGTGAAATTCAAGTAAAAACTATTCAGAATAGGCAAGTAAAATACCTTAATTCTGTTTTATAATTTCATCCAACAGCAAGATACAGCAAATGTAAATATTTATGCCCTAAAAAATTATTCATCCATGCAGATAGAATGTTTTCAACATTAAGAATATAATAAACTACAATAATATACAACTGGATAACTTGAACACATCTCTCTCACCACTAGACAGAATATTCAGATAAAAATTTAGTAATGACTATTTAGAACTAATTAATACTATTTATCAAATGGACCTAGCAGGTATCTAGAGAATATGTCATTCACCAATGACAGCATTCATTTTCTCAGCAATGTATAAAATATTTATGTCATATTAGAGGTCACAAATCCTATCATAAAAACAACAAAGCAATAAATATAAATTCTTGTATCTTACCAGAAATTTGTGCAAATTAGAAATCAATTAAAGGTAAAAACTAAATTTATCTCTAATACCTGGAGACTAATTTAATTTGATTTACAAATGAATCAGAAACAAAATTTGGAAAAATCATAAAGCCTTTACAATAAGTGAAACTAACTATACAACATAACAAAATGAGAAAGTGTGAACTCTGTAATAACAGCAAAATTAATGGCACTAAGTGGAAACATTAAAAAGATATATAAAGTAAATTACCTGACATTACACTTTAGGCATAAAAATAGTACAAAACTATATTAAAATTAATGGAAGAAGGGAAATAAATGGAGTCAGAGTAAAAATCAATGAAATTGAGAGAAAAAAGGTACAAATGGTTAATGAGTCAGTTTGCTTTTAAAACATACACAAGCTTGATAAACACTTAGAAAAATGAAACAAGGTAAAGAAAAAAAAGACTAAAAATGGTATTGAAAAAGAAAATATAACTAGAGAAAGTAGTAAATTCCAGTGGCTCATAAAAAAGACTTCCAAATTTTCTCCATTTAGAATTACGTTGGCCTTGCATTTAGCATGTATGGCTTTTATGATGTTGATATATGTTCTTATTATCCCTAGTTCTTTTAGTGTTTTGAGCTTGAAGAGGTGCAGTATTTTGTCAAATGCTTTTTATACATTTATTGAGATGATCATATTATTGTTGTTTTAAGGCTATTGATATTATGAATGTTAGTTTTTTTCTGTATGTTGAACCAAACCTTCATCCCTGGGATGAACCCACACTTGATAATGGTCCACTATCTATTTAATATGATTTTGGATATGATATGCCATAATTTTATTGGGAATTTTAAAATCTATGTTTATACACAAAGAAATTAAAATGAACATACTACAGAGATGCAGCCACATCAATATTTATAGCAGCTCAATTTCCCAGACCTAAATTATGGAACCAACCTAGATACCTTTCAACAGATGAATGAATAAAGAAAATGCATATATACATATATATTTATATATATATATGCATATATAGGTAAAATATATTTATTTATATGTGTGTATACATATGTATATGTATATATATAACATTAATATTACTCAGTTTTAAAAAGAATGAAATTATGACTTTTCTGTAGTAAATTGATGGAGTTAGAGAATATCATTTTAAGCAAAATATGCCAAACCCCCAAAACCAAAATCTGAATGTTTTCTCTGATATGTGGATGCTAACTCACAATAAGGTGGGCTAGGTAAGAATAACTTTAAATTTCATACAGAGGAATGAGGGGTGGGGAAGGGGGATGGGGGATGGAATAATAGTACAGTGAAACAGTCATTATTACCTGATATACATATATGATTGTTTGACTGATGTGATCATGCAATATGTATAATCAGAAAATAAGAGATTACACTGCATTCATGTATGATCTATCAAAATGTATAAATTCATTCTACTGTCATGTACAACTAAATAGAACAAATTAAAAAGTTTAAGAAAAATATTTATATTAAAATTTTATCCAAAAATTAGAATCAATTACAAGATATAAAATTAAATTATCTCTAATACCTGGAGATTAATTTAATTTTGACTGAAAAATGGATAAGAAAATAAATCATAGGAAAAACAAATAATCTTTAAAATGAAAAAAACTAGTTATACAATATAACAAAATATTTGGTAAAGCATAAAATCAGTAATAATAGGAAAATTAATGGCATTAAGTGCAAACATTAGAGAGAATTATACCTAATAAATTATATAAAATTACACCTTAGGAACTAAATAAAAGAACAAACCAACATTAAACTCAATTGAAGTAAAGAAATAAAAAAAGTCAAGAAAGATAAAATTGAGAATAAAAACACTACAAATGAAAAGTAAAAAAGTGCTTTCAAGGTCAACACAAGAATAATAAAGCCTCAGAAAAACTAACCAAGATAAAGACTAAACTATGAAAATGGAAGTGAAAGGAAAATGTAATTACAGACACTACTAAATACTAATGGATCATAAATTACTTTAAATTTGATATGAAATAAGCTACAAAATATTGAAGATATTGACAAATTCCTAGAGACATTAGACCTACACAAATTAAATCTTTAGGGTATAGGCAATATGAATGGAATAGGTCATATAATATTATTGAGCAAGCTACCAAAAGTATTACAACAAATATATGTAAGTTCTGGATAGCCTCAGTTACACCAGATGGAAAAAAAATGTAATCCAAATTCTTAATTAAATCTTCCCAAACTAAATACAAGATCATTGTTAAAAAGAAAGTGCAATATAATCAAGCAGGTTTTATTACAGGGATACAAGTTTGAACATTTTAAAATCAATAAATTAATTATCCATGTAAATAGTGTTAAGGGTAAGAATCATGGTTATCTCAATACATGCAGAGTGAGAATTTGAAAAAGTACAGTTCCAGGTCTTGTTTAAAGTGCTAGGAAATCTACAGATACAAGGAAACTACTACAATATTGTAAAGCTTACATGACAATTCCAAGAAAATATTATACTGGAATCAGAAATTCTGAAGTAATTCCTTCTAAAAACAGGAACAAAGCAATTATGTCCACTCTCATCATCCCTATTCAACTTAGTGGTTATAATTCTATCCATACCAATTAGGCAGATGAAGGAAATTAAGACATGTAAATAGGAATTAAAGAACTCAAATTACATGCTGATGACAAGATTATACATTTAAAGCATTCAGAAGACTCTTTCAGAAGACTTATAGAATAATTAGTAAGTTTAGTAGAAAAGAGACAAATCATATAAATCAATCCAATATTTTAATAATAAATTTAATAATAAATTTTCAAAAATAAATCTCCCATAAAAACATGTTAATATCCAGAATATATAAAGAACTAAAAAAATTGACAGACATCTAATAAGCCAAATAACAAATGGGAAAAGAAAAAGACACTACTCAAAAGAAGACAGAGTCAACAAATCTATGAAAAAAATTTAAATGTCTCTAGCAATTGGGCAATGACAAATGAAATCTCCATTTATATTTCTTCTCACTTCAGTAGTAATAGAAATAAATGAGATTACAAATAATACCTGGAGGCAAGAATCTGTGGAAAAAGTAAACTCATATATTTTGTGTGGGGTTGTAAACTAGTAACAACACTATGGATTGTAGTGTGGTGATAACTCAGTAAAAAAAGATTTGGACCTACTTTTTCTCCTATAAGGTGCAAGGTCTCTGGTTTGATTCCAAGGTCTTTGATACATTTTGAGTTGAGTTTTGTGCAGGGTGAGAGACAGAATTTTATTTTCATTCTGCTACATGTTGATTTCCAATTTTCCCAGCACCATTTGTTGAATAGGCTATCATTTCTCCATTGTATGTTTTTGGCACTTTTGTCTAGTATAAGAAAACTATTTATTTGAGTTTGTCTCTGTGTCCTCTATTCTGTACCATTGATATACTTGTCTATTTTGGTGCCAGTGCCATGCCATTTTTGTTACTATTGCTCTGTATTACAGTTGAAGTTCTGGTATTGTGATACCCCTGCTTCACTCTTCCTGCTAAGGATTTCTTTAGCTCTTCTGGGTCTCTTATATTTCCAAATGAATTTCATGATTGATTGCTTGCTCTGTTTCTATGACATTCAACATCTCTAGTAATAAGATGAATGCAAATCAAAACTACCCTAATATTTCACCTCACCCCAATTAGAATGGCAATTATCAAAAACAAAAGCAATAATAGGTGTTGTGGAGGATGTGAGGAAAAAGGTACTCTCATACATTGCTAGTGGGGTTGCAAATTAGTGCAACCACTCTGGAAAACAGTGTGGTGATTCCTTAGAAAACTGGGAATGGAACAACCATTTGATCCAGCTATCTCACTCCTTGGCCTATACCCAAAGGACTGAAAATCAGCTTACTACTACAGTGATGCAACCACATCAATGTTCATAACTCCTCAATTCACAATAGCTAGATTGTGGAACCAACATAGATAATCTTCAATTGATGAATGGATAAAGAAACTGTGTTACATATACACAAAGGAATATTACTCAGCCATAAAAACTAATAAAATTATGGTATTTGCATTCAAATGGATAAAGTTGGAGAATATCATACTAAGTGAGATAAGCCAATCCCAAAAAAAAAAAAAAAAAAAAGTAGAAACGATCTCTCTGATAAGTGAATGATGACACCTAATGGGGGGTGGGAGGGAGGCAAGAATGGAGGAAGGATGGATTGTATAGAGAAAAGAAGTTTAAAAGGGGTAGGAGAAAAAAACGGATTGAAACAAACACCATTTCCCTATGTATATGTATGATTACACAAATTTTATGACTCTACTTCATGTACAACTAGAGAAATAAGTTTGACCCCATTCGTGTATAATCAATCAAAATAAGTAAATTATTAAAAAATAATAAAAGATTATGATGAACTTTAAAAAAGCAAACAAAAGAAATGAAACCATTCTATGACCCTCTACCACTACTCTGAATAAATAGCAAGGATTTAAACTCAGCATACTAAAAATAGGCAGTCACATTTATGTTTATAACAACAGAATTCAAAATTGGCCAGCTATCAAATCAAGTCAGTTGCCCTTCAATACATGACTGGATAAAGAAAATCTGAAATACATGTACAATGGTATATTATTCAGTAATAAGATAATGAAACTATGACATTTGTTGGTAAATATTTGCTTTAATAGACTACTATTTTATGTGAAATAATGAAGACATAAAGCCAAAGTTCAAATGTCTCTTCAGATATGAAAAATCTATAAAGAAAAAAATGGAAAAAGGGAGAGGGAAAGGAAAAAGTAGAAGAAAAAGTCCATGAAAATAGGAGAAATTTGGTGTACCAAATTAAGGTGAATGAGAGAGAAAAGTGATGAGATAATGTAAAATCAGTGAAATGAATGTGACTTAACTTTCTCTTCTACATATATAATATACCAAAGTGAATCTCACTATCATATATATCCACAATAGAGTTATTAAGTAAAAACATATAGGTAAATACCAGAAAGCTCAGAAAAAGCAGAATGAAGGACAAGGTAAACTGGATGGAAGAAGGGAGGAAAAAAAGTAGTAGAGGTAACTGGATTACAGTAAATTGTAGTCCAATTTCTAAATGAATCCTAATGTGATGTATAAAAAATAAAACCACTAAAATAATGCTTTCCTGAAGGAATGATGAACCCAGCCACTATGTATCACTAAAATGATCTAATTCAAAATAAGAAAAGAAAGTTAAACACTGAGTTAAAACACAAAACATAGAAATAGTAACTTAGATTGGAGTAAAAGGAACAAATATAACATATTTGTTCAATAGATCTTCACATTAAGCTCTGAATTTCCTAGAATTCATGGGAAAATAGAAAACATTTAAATTAGTATGGTGTAAATGAAATTTTCTCTGATAGTCACATTGGCACTGGTGATTGCCAATATTTAAGAACATTTGCAAAAATTATTTGCATGAATTGCATACCTTTTTGCAATTATTTGCAATTTTATTGGGGCTCTTTATTATTTGACATACTTGCATAATGCAAGTTATTTAACTTACTATAATTATGATAAAAACTTTTGTATTTACCATTCATGCATCACCACTGGAAAAAAAAAGTCAAAAGCAAAGTAACTGGACTTTGAAAAAGCAAGCTTGTGGCTTTAAGTGTCTCACTGTCTTTAGGGACTTTTGTATTATTTGTGAGTTGGCTGTGTTGCCTTGATAATGGAGAAAAGACTACTTATAAGGATGACAGTTTTTATAATAATAAGACAAAAAAATACTCAACATTGTGTGAGTCAAAGTGATTTCCTAATGCATTTTTTTAAATTTTAGACATTTTACCTTTGATTTCAATTATAATTTGGGGTAGAAATTTTATTTCAATTTTTAAAGTCAAACTTGAGTTTTCCTCAGGTTTCAAATAATATTAATTTCCTTAGGAAAAATTTACATATAATTGAAAAAATTATCCAGGGTACTTCTATGTAACCATTACATAACTTCACCAGTATAATCCTAGATATAATACCTGTGAAGAACAACAAAAAGAAAAAAAATAGTATCTTTATTGATCATTTCCTATGTCAAAGTACATGATCACATGACTCCAGTTTTCTGGATCTGCAGTCGGTATACCATCATGATGGAACAAAGTGGCACAGGACATTTTTCCACCACATGGCAGTCAGGAACCAGATATTGGGAGAATCCAGGGACAATCTAAACTCCAATTCCATTTTCCCAGCGGCCTACTTTATCAACCATGTCTAACTGCTTACTGTTAAATCTTTCTTTTTCATTCTAGTTACTATTTTGACAAATGGATTATTCCAGAGCTAATATTACAGCTTCCATAGTCCAGTATCCTCATCATTGAATGTTGCTACATTGCCTGATGAATGAACATTTCTGGGAATACTCTTAGACCCAAGCCACAACAGTCAACAATCTTGTAGAACATTATTCCATTTCTTGAATATTTTTGTTGTTATTCTTAAAATTATATGCTAATTAGTTAATGCCAAAATTTTTGTCTTGTGTTAGTAAGAGGACAGGGAAACATTTTATTCATCAACACACTCCTACTGACTGGAAACATCACAAAATTTGGAATTTTATAACATACTATATAGCAAAGTGCCTACAAAAGAAGGCACTTGGAAAAACTCACTAAATTATTCAAAAGCATCCAAATACTTTCCCTGATTTATATCATTTTAGCCATTAAAATAACAGTGATTTTGTATCACTGCTGCATAATAAATTGAAATTCAAAATTAAAAAACTAAAAAATTATAAATGAGTTCAGAGTTTTCTACATGAACATCAATATTCTCATCATGAGATAAAAGTTTTCCCAAAGAAATATCAAATATATCCCAATGTGTAAATAGAAGGCAAAATGGGTTCCTGAATCAGGCCCATTCTATGTCTACTCAAAATAAGCTGCTTTGATAAAAAATAATCATATATCAATAAAGCTCTTAAAATAAATATGAGTGAAGAAGGGAATATGGAAACCAATAGAGAAGTTATTCTAACGAAATGATTCTACTATTTTCAATTACATATTATTTTTAAAAATTCTTGAATTTGTTGAAAATAATGAGACTGACAAATCTGTGTTGTTGTAATTTCAATGAATCAAAAATATGATATTAAAATTTGAAATCCACCCTCTAATTAAGAGGAAATTTTAAAATATTGATTATGTGATTAAGTAATTCAGAGAAGAGATTTTAATCCTGTAATAAGTTTTAATGTATTAAAACATTTTATTCTCTTCCTCTCTGACTGTATCCTGATTTTGTATTTATTTTTACATTTTATAGACTTAAAAAATTTGATTTTTCTTCTCTAATCATAATTTCTATATTCACACCATATTTTTATAGATAAATGTGTTTTAATTTGTAGCTGAGATTAGTAATTAAAAGCTAAACATGTTACCATTTCTCCTTTTTTATCTAGTTATTTTTACTTTTTAAAATCCTTTGCACATTTACATTCTTTTTTAAAATCACAATTTCTATGTTTCTCCCATCAATTTTGTATATAAATTGATTCAGTGCTCATCTTGCTCTTTTTATCCTACTTGTATAGGGCATTTTTTGTGATTTATTTATTTTCTGAATTTCATGGTAATGCTGGATGCATTTTCAAATAAGTTTCATTATACATTAATTATTAAAATTTGTGTTGACTCTTAAAATCTTATGATTATGTATGTCTTTTGTGTAGAAAAGTAAACCAAGAGGGGCATGGTTTGTTGTTCAGTGGTAGACTGCTTGCCTACCAGGAGTAAGGCTCTGGGTTCTACAGCATTACATAAATATAAACACATAAAACAAAGTTACTGTATCTATCAACAACTAAAACGTATGCATTGGTAAATATGTACCATGTGAGATCAGGTATGCAGAGATTTATTTCTCCAAATTTCTAACTAGAAACATTTTTATGTTGAAAAATAAAAAAAAAAAAATCACTGCACCCAACACAGAGATAATTCATCAAAAGATCTAATGTGCATTTTCAAGACAGAAGAAACAGATAGGACAAAAGCAGAGAGGGCTCACGTATAGATATCATGGAATTGAGACAGGGGTATAGCACCTGTTAAGAGAGATGAAGATGGAAAAGTAGCTTGCAACAGTGCTCTAATTCTAGGATTTAATAAAATTGAAGACAGAATATTATTCCTAGAAAATTGTATTATGCAATTGGATTCATCAATTCCCACCCTGGTCCATAGCAATCCTCATTCTAGGATGGTTCTGGTCAAGATTTTTCTGTTATAGCAGTGAAAGTTTGGCTTGCATTCTATCTTGAAATTTTCCTTGATTTTGAATTGGCTATATCAGAGACTTAAAATGTTAACATATTTAACTCGGAAGACATAATTATGACTTTGTTGCATCCTTTGATTTGTTTCTATTTAAAAATGTTTTCATTGATAGTCACAGTGGTACATGCCCCCTGTCATCCCTGCCACTTGGGAGACTGGGGCAAGAGGATCACAATTTCAAGTCAACCTCAGAAACTGAAAGAGACTATAAGCATCTTAGTAAAATACCATCTCTAAAAAACCTATATTAAATACTGATAATGTGGCTCAGTGGTGAAACACATATGGATTCAATTCTCCATAGAAAAACCCCACATATTTTAAATTTTATATTTGGTCCTTTTCCTCAACTTACTATATCTATATTTACTTATGGACACTAGAATTTGTCTTTCCTTATATTTCTTTAAGATTCTAATTAGGTTATTTATTCTGATATATGCTTGTTTAACATTTCGATTTTACAGAACTCCAAAATCTCAAAATTCTGTTATTTATATTGACATGTCATCCTGATGTGGAGTTATCTATTGTTTAATCTTTTCCCTTAGTTGGATAGTTAGAAATGTTCTATTTGGAATGCCATTTTATTACTTTTGTTAATGTTTAATTTCAACTGATATTGAGTTTATTTTATTCTGCTGGTTTTATTCTATATCTTTACAAACTGATTTTAAATTTATTATAATCTTTTTTTCTCAATTTCAGGTTTTTACTTCTATAATACTATATTTTATTATAGGTAAATTCCTCTAAATATCTCTGATTTTATTTTGGTATAGAATGATAAAGAACAAATCCTTTTCTCTGACAGCAACTTTTACTTCCTAAATACAAATCCCCAAATACCAGAAATGCATAAATATGTAACCTTTTATGGAAAAGGAAACTATGCAGATGAGAATTCAAATATTTTGAATGTGAAGATTGTTCTATGTAATCTGAGCATAGTCAAGTTTACCAGAATGGCTTTTATGAGAAACAGCTAAAAAGATAGTTGTCAGAGTGGAACTGTGATCATGGATATAGGTGTTTGATATTGATAAATATTAAAAACATGAAAAACAGATAATGATTGTAGGAAGCTCTGGAACCTGCAGGGGTGAAATGGAGTTTCCTTAAGTTTAGCCACCAGATAGGAGAAGGTCTGCTGAAACTTTGACCTTAAATCTCAATTTTCATAATGTGCTTCAAACCCAAAAAGAACATAATATGCTACATTTTAAATAATAAATTTTTGGTAAATGTTTATGAACTCAGTGAGAAACCAATACAATAAAAACAATCCTTTCCCATTTTTCAGGTGCTGTATGTATTGGTAAGATAATCTTACACTCAACCCACATTTCAACATTCATCCCAATCAGTTCTAAATACTCTAAATAGCACTTATGTATATAGCCATTACTTTTCTGAGTCAAGTGTGATTCTCAGCCTGTCCTTCTCTGGTGCTGTCATATCCTCACACTGTGGAGACTTGGTAATCAAGTATCTATAGATTTATAGAAGGACTATCTTTGTTTAATCCATATGCATCTCTAACTTTGATATCAAGTACAGTGAATGAATATTCAAGTTAATGATAGAGCATTCAATGCAAAATGGGAATCTACTTATATGAGGGACATTAGCAATGCTGCAATACTATAAATATGGTCTGAATTTCTAGACTCTGTCATGTCACCAGTAAGTTATAATTTAATGCTGACATCTTGGTAATAGTTGATCTCTGAACAATCATGAAGTTGTACAAAGTACTGATCAGGACATTGATTATGTGAATAGATAGCCTAAGTCCATATTACATGTTGTTTCTCCAGGTATGGAGTTCATTCTTACTCATCACCTAATTTTTGGAGAGTTGAGATTCTGAGAGAAACGTGCCTGATATGAGTAACCTTATGAAGAGTATCACCATGATGAGGAGGCAAAAGAGGAAATATCTGGAAAATTCCTTCATCCCTCAGCCTGTGAAGAAATCAAGGGGTATGTGTTTTCTTCTTATCTGAGCCTGAGAATAAAAACAGCCTTCTAAAAGGAAGAAAGGGGGCATTTTTATATTTAGTGGAAGAAGAGTGAAGGAATGACAGATAAAAAGATCAAGACAAACGACAATGAATAAAACAATGGAGAAAGGGGTGCTTTTTTTTTTTTTGTTCTTGAGGTATTCCTTTTGGCCCAAGTAGAGAGTAAAGCGAGCATGTAAATAATCCAGCTCTTATTTCTCTGGCTATGTGCATAGGTTATGTGTACAATGTCATTGTGTATCAGTCAATTTCATTTCAATAAACTTCTTCATTTATAATTTGGTAAAATATTATTGTAAATATTCTAAGAGTTATTTTCCCTTTTGTTGAAAATAAAAGTGACTGTGAAATGAAGGAAATAATAGAAACAATAGAATTTCAAAACAAATTCTACAAGGATGTGTATAGGTCATGGAATATAAATCTGGATATAATAACTGTTTATTTTTCAGACTCTAGGATATAAATGTAGGGAACCTTATGTAAAATTCAAAGAAAACAAAGGATATAAAAACACAAACATGCTTTAAACATCAAGGCTAAATTTATATAAGTTTTGGTTATTTAGAGGATATAAGGTAGTGGTAGAAACATATAGATTCACAGTAAACAAAAGGTTTCTGAGATAGACCCCATGTTTTTTTGGTGGTAATGGACAAATTGGTGCAAACCACAACATTTCAAAGTTTGGATCATATTTCTTAGTACACTCCGATAGTCCAAACTAAAATTTCTAACAATAATCCAATATAGTCAAAGATGATTGGGGCTTGTTTCCCAAAAGTCAACTAGAGAGACCTGGAAGAAGAAATCATTTCATGCACCTTCAAATTCACACATATTGAAGAACCTACTGAGTATAAATTAAGCTATGCAAGTATATACAGCTATTTGTATCCATGTTGACACACATACCTCAAACACATAAGTAGGCCAGGGGAAGATAAACATTTAAACTCATTCTTTTACTTATTTCATATCACATGCAATTATTTCCATCTCAAAAAATTACTGTATACATTTGTAAAAACAGCCTTGGCAATAATAATTATCCTGAGAAAGCTCCTTCTCTTTTAAGTAGCAATTTATAACAGAGAAGAAAATGGAAAGAACAAGTGTCCCCCATGGTATAATTTATATTCTTGGACTGAGGTGATAGATACTTTATCATTATAAGCATCAGTTTCCATGAAAATTTGGATGTCAACATCCCAAACACTTAGAAAAGAAAAAAGCATGGAGGAGTATGGAATTTGTATGGCCATACCAAGAATTGGCATATATCACTTCCATTCTCTTTCACTTATAAAGAGCCTAATAACATGATCACAGTTAACTACAAGAAAGTTTGACAACTGTAACTCAATAGTATACCCAGGTTGAAATAATATATCTAGAAGTTTCTGAAAATTTAGCAAATTAAATTGTGAAAATATTCACCCATAGCATGCAGTGACATAAGAATATTGCTCTCAATTACTAGTAAGAAAACAGTTTTTTATCCACACAGATGTAAACTATGCATGTTCACAGAAGGCATCAGTGAATAGACTTCTACTCTCTACCTAACAATAGTAAATATTTATAAACTCCATACAAGAACCACATCACTTTCTTGAATTTACTTTCTCAGGCAAGCTGGATAAATTAAATGTTGTTTAGAAATGAGCCAACAGAATCCATGTTGAATTGTCTGATGTGTATGAAACCAGTAACATCTTCAAACAGGCTCACAGTGATAGGAGATTCAAGATTGATTTTGACTGACCAGTCCAAGAGCACACCCTATTCATATTTTTCATAGGTAATAGCATTCCATCTCTTTTTCCTAGAACAACCTATACTCCCTACTCTCTTTTATCAATTTCCAGCAACCTATCAAAACATATTAGTTCCCTATGCTTTTTTTGTTTTTTTAGATAAGAAATTATTACTTTGTAGATGACATTAACTTTACCAACTTTTTTAACTTTATGCAATGAGTAATAAAACAGGAAATTTTGTCTGGCTCCACTTATTCAGTAAATGTGAAAATGTCATCCGTTTCCTTTATGATTATAGATTGTTCATTCTTTTTATTGCCTTTGTTACATAAAAAAATGAATGCTTGTGAACTACACATAAACCAATATTTTTACTGAGAATTTGGATATAGACATTAATTTTTTACATTCTCACATTCTTTGTTCCCTTGGATTAAAAAAAAAACCTAATTATTTCTTGAGTCTCAAAAAGAAAGTTTTAATTCATTACTTTGAAAATATAAACCATATAAAATTTTAAAACACACATACTATATGCACAAAAACATGAAAGTTTTAATCACAACAAAGGTAATCCATAAACAAAATCTCTCCAAATAACACACAGACACAAAACAGAAACATTATTCCTATTCAAACAAAATTATCATATTCACATTTGTAAACACTCTTTCAGCCACATATTACACCCTGATCCAATTTTCTCAATATGCTATGAATGTATACAGACAGTCTACTCTTTGACACAAACCTTTGAGTGCTGACTGTGAGTTACCTATATGGCAGAAACTTGTATGAGGGAACTTTACATTCTTGAACACTTAAATAGTTGGGACTGTTCTTGAATAATATTTTGAAAAGTAACAGTGATATGAGAGCAAGCATTTATTGATTTAAATAAGTATATTTTATCAACATTTTATTTGAAGTTTTGAATCTTGAGAATATGAAATAAAGATAATGAAACTGTAAAAATATGAAGAAGATAAACACAACTCCAGATATTAACCAAGGTTGGTGGGTTTGAGGAGTGTTGTTCATAGGATCTATTTGGAAGCACCAAATATTGTTACATTTCACTTCCCTGTATGAGTCAGAGGAAAATTACAGAAGAAAATAAATATATATGCAGAATGGATTAGAAAAGCAGAGTGAGGTAGAAAGGATAATAGGTGAACAGCTCTTTTAGCTGATAGTATTGTCCCTGATGTACTTCTAGAGTTTGCTCAGGTAGTGTGCAATTTCTTGCTATGCAAAATTTCACTGGAGATCAGATATTGTAGTGGGTGGGCCTCAGGCTCTATGACAGCAAACAAAAAAATTGACAAAAAATTGGAAATTGACAGTTTCCCTAACACATAAAGATTTTTGCCATCAGTAATGGAGATTTACTGGATTATATGTACATCATTTCAAATGGAGGAAGTCTAATCCAAACCTGTAAACAATGAGAATATAGTAATCATAAAAGTTTGCTTTTTGTCCATATATATATGCAGTTTGTTTTTATACACTGATGGGCATTATCTGATTTTACAGCTTAGTAAATGATATTCAAAAATAGTTGTTTGAATAAATGCATAAACTCTACAGATTCATGATGTTTGTTTAATTTTCTTGGATTTTCAGACATACACATGTTTATTCAAATTATGTGTTTTCTTTGGAGGACATTGCTTTAGTCCTGAAGAAAAGAGCTTACTGAATTGTATAATTTATTTTTCTGACTCTTCATAGAAGGTATGCAGACAATAGAGGGTTCAGAATACAAATACTACAAAAGTCATAGGGGCTACTCAGGTCATAGAGGTAATAAAAGTAATGAAGAATACTGAGATCATAATTACTACTCAAGCCATGGAAGCTGCACAGGTTACAGGGAATTAACATCATTTACTCTACAATACCATAAGACTATACAGGTCTTTGACACTTATAGGGGCTATGCATTTCATACAAACTATTAAGAAAATAGATGCTAAGCAGGCCTTTGAGAATACTGACTATAGATTCTGTTTAAATTTTTGTATTTATCTCAGCTGTACATGGCAGTAGGATGTATTTTGACATATCATCCATATGTGGATTATAACTTCCCATGTTTTGTAGTTGTATGTGATATGGAGTTATACTGGCCAGTATCCATGTATGAACAGAAGTAAAGTATTTCTGATTTACTTTATTGTGTTTTCAAATCCCATCCCTTTCCTTATCCTTCACTACCTCTTGTCCAATCTGCAGAAAGTCCAATCCTCTCTTCTTTCTTAATTTTATTCTCCTTTATGAGTGAGTAATTGTCATTGTGTGTGTGTGTATATATATATACATTGTGTGTGTGTATATATATATATACACACACAATGAGAATTATATATATCACATTTTCTTTATACATTTATCTGTTGAAGACCACCTATGTTGGTTCTATATCTTTGTAAACATTGATGTCACCAGGTCACTATTGTATGCTGATTTAAGTCCTTTGGGTATATGCTGAGGAGTGTAATATATTGCTCAAACATAGGTTCCATTCTGTTTCCTGAGGAATAACCATACTGAAGGATGCTTCCACACATTTGAAGTCCGAGCAGCAATGTATTGGTGTACATTTTCCCAACATCTTTGACAACATATATTTTTTGTGTATTCTTCATAGTTGCCATTCGGACTATAGTGACTTGGAATCTCAGTGTATTATTAATTTTCAATTTTCTAATTGCTAGACATTTTGAAGAGGTTTTAATATATTTTTTACATTCATATTTTGGTGAAGTACATTTTGAGTTCCTTGGCCCAGTTATTTATTGGGTTATTAGTTTTTTTTTTTTTTTTTTTTTTTTTGCTGTTAGGATTATTTACTTCTTTTCATAGTCTGAGATTAATGCTATATCTGACTTGAAGAAAGTAATGTTTTTCACCCATTGTCTAGGTTCTCTCTACATGTTCTTGATTGTTTTTGTTTTGCTGAAAAAAAAAGCTAACTAGTGTGATAACATCACATTTATTGATATCTGATGTTAATTTTTGAATTTTAAGCATTTTTGAAGATTTCAGTTCCTAAGTCAGCATGATGAAGATTTGGGCCTACTTTTTATTCTAGTATGTCAAGTGTCTCTGTTCTAACACCTACATATTTCATCCACATTGAGTTAGGTCTAGTTCAGGGTGAGATAAGGGGGTCAGAGTTCATTTTAATATATATGGGTTTCCAATTCTCTCAGCACCATTTATCAAAGATGCTATTTTTCTCCAAGATATGTTTATGACACCTTTGTCTTTTATGAGATAAACATATTCACACAGATTTGTCTGTCTTCTATTCAGTACCATTGAGCAGAAATGGTGAAAGACAATATCCCTGTTCCAGTTTTGAGAGGGACTGCTGTGAAAATTTCTACCTTTAGAGTAATATTGACTTTGAGTTTAGGATATATAACTTTTAAAATATTTATGTACTTTTCCACTATCCCTAATTTTCATAGTGTTTTGAACATGAATGGATTCTGCAAATGCTTTTCCTGCATCTGTTCAGAGAAGCATAAGATTTATTTTTTTAAATTTTATTCATATGATGAATTATATTTATTAATTTCCATAGATTGAAACAACTTTGTATCCCTGGGATGAACTCAATTGATCATGGTGCATTATCTTTTTAATATATTATTTATGCAAATATTGTCAGTATTTTATTAATAGTTTTTCATCTATGTTCATTAGGAATTTTGGTCTGAAGTTTTTGATCCTTTATGGGTATTCCTCTGGTTTTGGTATCAGAGTGAAACTAGCTTCATACAATGAGTTGAGAAGAGTATCTTCCTTTTTATTTCATGGAAGAAGGATTAGTGTTAGTTATTCTTTGATTGGTGAAACTCAGCTGAGATTTAGTGTGGTCCTCACCTTTTCTTTGTTGATAAGTCTTTTGATGATGTCTTCAATTTCTTTGATTGAAATTGATTGTTGAATTTTCTATGTCTTCCTAGTTCAATTTGGGTAGATGATCTGTCTCTAGAAAATTGTCAATGTATTCAAAATTTTCTATTTTTTACAGTATAAATTTTCAAAATAGTTTCTGATTATTATCTGTATTTTAGTGGTGACCATGGTGATAGTTCATTTATTATCTGAAATGTTAGAACTTTCAATTATCTCTTTCTCTTTATTAGCTTGGCTAAGGGTTTAGTTTTTCAAAAAATTAGGTTTATGTTTTGTTGATATTTAAAATCAGTTCTTCCTTTCAACTTCATTGACTTTGTCTTAGATTTTATTTACTTTCTGGTCATAGACTCTAAGGTTGTCAAAAATTCATTCCGATATTAGGGACTACTAAGGACACTTAGGCTACTCAGTTGGGAGAGACAACTCAGATGTTTACATACTCAGATCATAAAGGCTACATATGCAGAGTTTTCTAAGGTCCTTGAGACAATTTGGCATAAAATGACACCTGAAATCCAGAAAGCTACTCATGTAATAAATTCTACTAATGCAATAAAGGCTTGCATGTCTCCTTACCTGCAGAGGATATAGAGGCTAATTAGACCTTACAGGATACTCAGGCATAGAAGTGATTCAAGTCATAAACCATACAATTCAGAGATACTCTGCAGATCATAAAATCTATTGAAGGCTTTGAGGTTTTGCAGGTCATAGAGGCTACAAAGATCAAAGAGGCTTCTTAGGATATGAAAATCTTGTGGCTAAAGGGTTTGCTCAATTCATAGAGACTACTCTGGTCAAAGAGGTACACAAATAATGGAAGCTAGTAAATCCATAGATAGAAGGTTGCTTATAGGAGCTAGTCAGGTGATTGAGTCTATGCAGCTCATACAGGGTATTCAAGTCACACAGACTGCTAAACCTGTGTATATGCTATGACCTCAGAATCTATTTCATCTTTGAAACATCTTCGACCTTAGGAATCAGTATGACTTTGCAGGTCACACAGGGTTTGTAAGGTCATTTTTTTTGAGGCCATAGAATGTGTACAAGTTTTTGTTTTTGAGGCCGCAGAACGTGTACAAGTCATAGAGCAGTCTTAAAATCCAGAAGCTACAAATGTCAAAGAGATCTACAAAAATCACAGAGGGCTTGCAAGTCATAGGGACCTTGAAGTTCATAGAGGCTACTAAGCTCTAACTGGCTACTAAGATAATTTAGAATATTCAGTCATTTAGAGGGTACATAATTCATATATGCTATGTGGGCCACAGAATCTATGAGGTCATTGGGGCTACCCAGATGAGAGGCAGGTCATTGTAGTTTCACTATTCATAGAAGTTACTCAGTTCATAGAAGATAAACAGACCAATGAGTTTACACAGTCCAAAGATTTTATGCAGGTTATACAAGCATTTTAGGATATAGAGGCTTTGCTATTGATAAAAAACTAATCAGTACATAGATGCTTTGTTGGTTTTAGAGCTAATCAGGGCATAAATTATAAGTGGGCATTAGAGGTTACAAAAGGCAGAGCCTTATTTGGCCTTAAAGACTACCCAGCTCATAATTGCTTTATAAATTATAAAGACTATCCAAGTCATGGATCGACACATATCATAGAGTCTCCTTACTGTCACAGAGGATATTCTATTTATAGAAGCTACATATGTAAGGGGGTACTAATGTAATTTAGATTTCTCATACCAAAGAAGTTAAACAGTCATAGGGGCTCCTCAGAACATTTAGAAAACTAATCCATGAAGATTTTTAGGTCATAAAAGTACTCATAGAGTTGTATAAGTTACTATGGCCATGTATTCTACTTAGACCATAGAATTTAACAAGTTTATTTTGTCTGCTAAGGGCATTGAGAGTATACTGGGCCTAATGGTACAGCAGTCATTAAGGATTTTTATGTCATAAAATTACCCATATTATAGAAGATAGGGATATCTTATAGGCTAATAGGTCATAGAGCCTACAGTGGTCATACTGACTACTGAGGTCACAGATGTTTTGAAGATAAAGTGGATACTGAGGTCATAGGGTATACATGGGTTATTTGGGCTAAAATGTTCTTGAATAGAAAATGGACAATGTATTGAAAAGGCCCCGGAGGTTACTCAGGCCCTACAGACTGTGAAGGTCACAGGGTCTATGCAGATCAGTGAAGACACACAGGCTGCTCAAGTCATTTAAGATATTCAGACTTCATGTTATGAAGGTGATAGAGGTTACATAGGCCATAAGGACTATGAAGAACATTAAGATTTATCTGGTCATAGAGGCTCTCATACATTTTACACACATGTATATATACTACTTAAATCCAAGAAGATACTGAGGACATACAGGTTACACAGGCCAGTTTATGCTGGAGATAGAGGCTACTAAGTAATATAAAAGTCATTCTGGTCATAGACAGTTAACCAGAAACATAGATGATTCACTCCATAGATGCTACTCAGTTCATAGCAGCTTCAGGTCATAGAGATACCTAGGACATAGAGGTTATTCAAGTCATATAGACTGTGCAAGTCAAAGGCATTAATAAGATATTTTAGACTAACAAGTCCATAAATGCTTATGCAGATCAGACAGAATACATAAGTCATAGAGGGTACAACGTTCTTAAAATCTATGCTGTTCATAGGTTGTACACATTGCATAGAGGGTACTAGATTATAGAAACTACTCAGTTCACATAGGATAAAAACTTCATTGGGTTCTTTAATCTAGGCTACTTGTGCCATAGAGATGACTCATATAGATGTCATGCAGATTAGAGAAGCTGTTTAGTTACAGAAACTATATGAGCATGATTTCTGGTAAGGTAATAAAAATTATACAGTTCATTGAGGGCACTCAACTGCTAGAGACTATGCACACAATAGAGGCTTTTCAGTCCAGAGAGGCTATGGAGGTCATAGAAGCTCTACAGTTTGCAAAGACAAGATATACAGGTAATAAAATTGATAATATGCAGTTCATAGAGTTTTTGAAACTTTTAGATGCTACTTGGTTCATAGAGGTTAACATAGAAGCTAACCAGACCATAGAATCTATTCAGGTGATAAGGGTGATGAAGGTCATATAGACTACTCATGCCATACAGTAATCAGGTTATAGAAGCTGCAAATTCCATAGAGGATTCTTAGACATTAGAAGCTATACAATTTATAGAGGCCATCAAGATCACAGATAATACACAATCATAAATGAAACTATGATAATTTAGGCTATAAATATCTTAGATGGTACTCAGATAATTTAGAAAACACAATCTATTCAGAATCATTCAAGATCCTCAGGCTATATAGGGTATGGAAGTTTAAAGGTTAATAAACATATTAATTAATTAATATATATTTATTTTAATTAATGTAAATTAAGGTTAATAAATATATATTACTTATATAATTTTTCCAGGTAACAGAGGCTAATTATAACACAAAATTTATGAAAATCTTAGTGTATACTTAGGCCACATAGACTATGCAGGACATGGGTGATATAAAGGGCTTAGGGCCTACTAGGTTTAGTTTGACTTCTAAGGCCATAAAGACTATTTAAAACAGGAAAACTAAGCACACCATAGTTTATACTCTTGTAATTGAGGCTACTAATGCCATATGGCTCTTCAGGTCATTCATGCTATTCAGTGCAGAAAAGGCACCTATTTTAATAGAGGTTGTGCTGGTTGTAGAGGAACTCAGATCACATAAGATGCAAAATACAGTGATGTATCAAAGGTAATTATAGCCATGCACATCATAGAGGCTATGAAAGCCATAACAATATGCAGGACATACATGATCTCGATGTCATAGGAAATGCACTGAAAATTTCACAGACAGTACAAAGTATGAGAGCCTACAAAGATCATAGTACCTATTGAAATAAAAAGGAATACACAAGTCATAAATTCTATGAAGGTTATTGACACTGTGCAGTGTATGTAGTTAGGATAAACATGTCATCATTGCTAAACAAACATGGAAGAAAAGTAAGTGATAGCTTCTGTGTATGTCATAGAAGTGACTAACTCCATTGAAGCTATGTAGGCCTTAGAATATATGCAGATATGAGAATACACAGGACATAAATTCTATGCAAGTTATAGAAGTCATGTTAGTCATAAGGGATAAACAGTTCAAAGAGGAATCTACGGTCATTGAGGGTTCACAGGAAACAAGGGCTATGAAGGCCATAGATACTAGGCACATTAAAGAGTCCTCAGGTTATGGAGGATATTCAGTTCATAGAGGCCACACGTATCTTAGAGGCTATGTCCATTGTAGTAGTATAACAGTCATTCAGGTTGTGGAGGTCTTAGAGTCTAGTAGGGTTATAGAAGTTACAAACATCCTAGATGGCAGTATGTTTATGAAGGATAATCTATGAAAGTCAAAAACTTTCCTCAAGTGATGGTGGCTATTTTGTAATAAATTCTTCACAGGTCATAGGGTCTCCTAATACCATAGGTGTTACTCAAGTCATTTAGGTAGTAGGGCTATAAATGTTATGCAGATTATGAAGAATAAACTATCCATAGAGCATACTCAGGCCACAGAGGGTATGCTGGTCATAGAGTCTACTTGATCATAGATGTTAGTAAGTTGATAGTGGATACTGAGGTAAATAGGATACTGAAATAATTACATTACTCAAGTCATAGAGTTAGCTATGGTCATAAAGACTACTGTCTATATATGTTTTGCAGATCATAGAGATATTCATAAAATTTATGAATATTAAACAGGTTATTGAGGTATTGAATTCATAGAGATTACTCAGTTCATAAAGGGTTAACAAAATATAGCCTTTGAATTTCAATGGATCAACTACACAGGTGCCAAAGGTTGCTTAGGTCATGGAGATTATGCAGGTCAAAGGGGCAACAAAGTTTATTTGAACTACTCAGGCCACAGAGAGCATATAGATGACAGAGGCAATGTTTTGTACAGAGACAACACATGTCCTAGAGGCTACTCAGGTGATACAACCTACTCAATCACAGAGTGTAAGTCATAGAAGTTCCTGGGATCAAAGTGGCTATGCAGGTTTTATTAACTATACATGTTATAGAGGCCACTCAGATGATACAGGTTTCATGGGATGACATGTGTTCAGACTTAGAGGCTAAGCAGAATTTACAGGCAATAAAATTTGTAAGGTCATAAAGGCTATAAAGGTTATAGAGTCTACTCAGTTCTTGAAGTCTATGCAAGTCACAAAGTTTAAGCAGGTCATAAAGTTGCATAGCTCATAGAGGCTATCATGGTCACAGAGGCTACTCAGTACATAGAGTATATTTAAGGCATTTATGGTACACAGGCAATAGATATTACTCAGGCAACATAGTCCATGGCATTTTAAGGGTTGTTCAGATCTTAGAAGATGCTCAAATCATAGAAGCTATATAGATTTTAGTGTCAATGCAGGTCAGAGCTATCACTCAGGTCATACTTTCTATTTAGGTATCAGAGTGAAACGAGATATCAGGGAGTTTGGAGAGATCACAGGTTTTGCTGGTCATATAGGTTACTCAGTTCAAAGAGGCCACTCAGATCATAGAGTACAGAGGAAAGAGATATTTTGAAGGCCACAAATGTTATGCAGGTCATCAGAGTTACTCAGTTCATTGAGGTTGTACAGATCAGGGTGGCTACTCAGGTCCAATGCAGTAAAAGAAACTACACCAAAAATGCTACTCAGGTCAAGAGTCTCTTAGCAAAATGAGGATATGCAGGCCAATGATGCTGCTTAGACCATATATGCTACTCAAGTCATTAATCTACTTGGGATACAAAGAAATACATGGCATAGAGTATATGCTGCTAACAGGAGACTCAGGTCATAAAATTGCCTCAGGTTACTCAGAAAATACAGCATGTGTAGACCATGGAGTCTATGCAGTTCACATAGATTACTCAAGCAATGAAGGCAATGCAATCCATAAAGGCTATTTTTCCAATAGCACTGATAGTTGAAAAGAGTTCACCCACAAACCCAGGAGTGACTTACACTGGTTAGTGAGTGGTGCTTTGCACACTGGACTCAGAGGACCCTGTGCAATTGTGGGGGAGGTGAGATTTAGAGCAAGACACAGAGGACTGAGCACTGGTAGGAGAAGTGCACTCTAACAGAGTACTCAGAAGACATTTAACAATGGTGGTTGAGAAGAGTTTTAGGGAAGAACACAGAGAAGACTGAGACAAGTTAGATGAGGTGTCCTTGACTGCAGAATTCAGAGAAGACAGAGCTCTTTAAAGAGAGGGTATCTGTCCTGCAGCTGTCAGAGTTTTTGGATCCTTTTTGAGAGTGTACCTTGGTCCAATGTCTCAGTATGCTGGTGGATGTTGGCAATGGCGCTATTAAAAAGGTCTAAAAACATCCTCCTTTATGATGGAAAATTTTCCTTGGTCATATTTCACACTGTTCCTTGAAGGTGTTCCTTGTGCCTCACACAGATGTCGCAGGAAGGTTTTTCTATTTTCAAAACAGAGTATCGATGACATATCAGAGGAGATCCTCAAAATACTAACTATATGCTTTCCATCCAATGCTCAGAGAGATGGCAGAAATACAGGTCATGATACATCACTCTTAAGATCTCAGCTACTTGAACAAATGTGTAAAAATGATGGACTATTAATGGTAGTACGAGGTCCTTAATGCTGTTGGAATTGACATCCTTTAAAATTGTCTTGCATTTTCAGGCATTGATGAGGAACCTCTCTGCGTGGCAGCAGCAAAGTCATATTGAGGTTGTTCCAAAGAGGAAATATCTATATCTTTAAAAGTTTCCACAGTTTTTCTGGCCTGCATATGCAGGTAAGGTCAGAGATGATGTACTGATATTAGTAGAACAGGGGTTCATCTAGAGAGTTTACTAAAGGAATTATGTGCCTAAATCTCACTGGAGAGTGAGTACTGGTATGTGAAGGGTGTCCAAACACAATGCCCAGAGGGGACTGAGCACTCGTGGGAGAGGGAAACTCACTCACAGGATTCAGAAGACTCTGAGCAATGGTGGGGAAGGGAGATTAAGGATAGAAACCAGAAAAGACTGGGCACTGGTGGGAGAGAGGCACTCTCCCAGAGGACAGAGAAGACCCTGAACAATAGTGAGTGAGAAGAGATTAAACACAGCACCCAGAGAAGACTAGGAACTTCTAGGGGAGAAGTGCTGAACTCATGGCACAGAAGACTTAGTACTTCTGGCCTGGAGATCTGACTCACAGGATAGTTTACATCCTTACTACTCATGTGAATGTAGCATTCACTCTTCTCCAGTTGTCTCCTCACCTGATGTGACCTTGGTGCTGATCTGTGGATTTATGGAGTTTTCTCTTCCTCCTCTCCTCCACAGTGTCCTCCCTCCATGTTGGACTGGGAACAGTTTCCAACAGTGTGCGGTGCCCTGCCAGTCTCCCTCCTTGACTCCCATACAGTTTGTGATGTCATAATGGCTTAGTGGTAGGGGCAAGAACAAGGCCTTAAAAGAGGGTGTGGGGCCCTCAGAACTAACTGTGTCCCCCAGTGTAACCTTTTCTTGGACCTAATGACCTCTGCCTCCAGTGGATGTTAGAGGTCTGAAAAGCCTGGCTCCAGTTCCCTTTGTGACCCTATTGTCCCTGAGTTTAGGAATGTCTTATTTGATTCTCCCATTTCATGTATCAGGTTAGGGGTAAAATGTGACTGAAAATTTGATAACACAGTCTTATTTTCCCATTAAGTCCCTGCTGGAGCCAGGGACCTCTTTGTCCCACCTTGTACATAGGGTCCTCAGGGATGGTCTCTAACACGTGTTTCCTCATGCTCAGTCCAGGGACCCCTGTGTCTCCCTTCTTCCCTCCCCTTCTCCAGTGCTTACCTGGCAGGTGCACACCACTTGGTGCCTGGCAGTACTGGAACCCCACAGAGACATGCTGTACTGAGTATTTTGACCCTGACAGCAGTAGTCCCACAGGGTTCTTTGAGGAACTCATTGATGATGAGGAAGAAATCCCACTACAGGACTGTGGTCTTTCCTTGTATCAAGGGATGCTCAGCCAGGGTCACCAGTGACCAGGCAGAGCCTTCCACCCATGATAGACCCACCAAGGGTACCAAGTGCTACAGAATGAGACATACTTTTATCTTCACAATGTCTCCCCCATAGACTTCCCCAAGAACTGTGGTTTTAGAGGGGACTGAGATGAAGGGACCCTGGGGAGGGAAAGGGACCCTTTGTGGCTGCAGGAGAGCAGTACAGCTGGGAGTTGCTGGTTCAGTGGGGTCCAGGTGCTCTCTCCTACTCATTCCCTGTTCCTCCTCATTTAGGGTGATTCCTTGTCACCTGTGGTCATCATGGTAGGCACTGCAACTACCATCTAAAGTTGATAGGGCAGACATTAAAATAGGTTGTTGCCACCACGGGGGGGACATGCAATAGGCCTGAGCTTATCTATAGTCACCAAAGCCACTGGCACCTGCACCCAGGCCATGGCTGAGGGAAGCTGACTGGGTTGGTATATGTCTTTTGCCTCTAATTTAGATCTACTGACAGGAGAAAAGAGTAGCTTGCTTTTGTCTCTGCAACAATGGTGAACTTCAGCCTTTGATTACCAGGGACTTTGCATATTCTGTGAGTGAGTGAGTGCCTTCTCTCACATAAAGGTAAGTATGTAAAAAGAAAAAAAATATACAAATATACACACATACATATGTATACATAGTATTTAATATATAAACACACATATTTACATACATAAACAAACTTTTTTTTCAGTAATGGGATGGAACCTGGGGGTGGTCAATTCCTGAGCTGCATCCACACATTTACTTATTTATTCATTCCTTCATTTTTACAAGGGTGATTGAACCCAGAAGTGCTTAACCATTGAGCCACATCCCGAGCCACTTCTTCTTTTTATTCTCAGGCAGGTCCCCACTAAGTTGCTGAAGGTGACTCTGAACTCAAAAATGTCCTTCTGGCCTAAGCCTCCCATGCAGCTGGGATGACACCCATGCACCACCACACAGGGCTTACCATTTTCTTTTGGGATAGGGTTTGGATTTATCCCCAGACTGGCCTTGAAATTGTGATCCTTTCTGCTCAGGGCTCAGTGGTGTTCCAAATAGATTGAATGTAATTCCATGTGCCCCAGCAACACCCAGTTTGTCTCTGTCTTTTGTGTGACATTTTGTCAACCCAAGATTCTCCTTTTCATTCTTCCTCATTGAAGGGTTATGGAAAAGTATATTTCTAAAATATAGCTCCTGAAGGAAAATGGAGGGACAATGTGGCTCTTGGGGAGAGAGGAAAAATTGATCAAACCTTTCCTAATAACAGTGGGCCCTAAACTTAGACCTCACCTCATCACAGAGTAGCCCTAATTGGAGGCACAGCACAGATTGAAACTCCAGAAAACAAATGGATCCTGGAATAAGCACAATGAGTTTCAACATTTTTACCACCACCACCCTCCTAACTTAATTTTTTAGCCTGTAAAACTAGCCCATGTGAAGTTATGAGTCTTGAAAAGGACTGACAGTTGTGTAACCATCCCCATAACCAACATATATAACAGTTCCATAATGCCAAAAATTTTCCTTGTGCCCCTTGACAGTGCATCACTTATGCTTCTTGAATGGTGAAATTTTGTTGTTGTCATTTCATAAGTTATTTTTAAAAATGTTTTATTCACGCATTGTATTCAAACATCACACCTGGGTTCATACTGACATATTCATGAATGCATATAACATTTGCTCCATTTCAGTCCTTAGTACTTTTGCTTTTTCTCTGCTCCTCCCTGTCCCACTTTCCTGCCTCTATTTTACTAGTCTTCCTTCTATTTATTTATTGTTTAAATTGTTCTATTATACTTAAACACAAAATGAAATTCATTGTAATATGTTTATATGAGTGCATATCACAAATTACTCAATTTAATTCCATAGCCTCTCCTCTTTCCCATTCATCCTTTCTCCTACTAAATTTTCTTCCTGTACTCTACTGTTCTCCCTTCTATTTGCATGAGATTTATTTTTTCTCTATTGTTTCTGCATTATGAAAGAATGTATTAGACCCTTGACTTTCTGACCCTGACTTATTTTATTTAACATGATAGTCTCTAGCTTCAACCATTTACCAGAAAATGATATAATTTTGTAATTTTTCATATTTATTGCTGAGTAAAACTCCATTGTGTAAATATACCATATTTCTTTCTCCATATGGCTGTTGAGTGTCAACTAGGCTGGTTTCATTACTTGGCTATTGTGAATGGTAAGTATGTATCACTGTAGATTATTGAATTTAGAAGTTTCAGATAAGTACTAAGAAGGGATAGAGCTGGGTTATAGGGTGGTGCTATTTCTAGTCTTTTGATGAATTTCCATGCTGCTTTCCAAAGTGATTGTACTGCTTTACAGTCCCAACAAAAATGCACAAGTGTATGTTTCTCTCTACAACTTTGCCAGTGTCTCTTGTTATTTGTATTCTTGATCATTGCCATAAAAAATGTAGTGAGATAAAATCTTCTTGTCAATTTGATTTGCATTTCCCTCATTGCTAAGAATGTTCTATATTTGTTCATATATTTGTGGCCATTTTTATTTCTTGTATTAAAAAAAATCTGTTCAGATTATTTGTCCATTTATTGGTTGTTTATTTGCTTTTCTGGTGGGGCTCTTGATTTTTTTTTTTGGTTATTTACATATTATTAATATAATTACCCGGTCTAAAGAGTAGCTGGCAAGTGTTTTCTCTCATTCTTCAGGTTCACTCTTTATGTTCTTATTTTCTCACTGTGCAGATTTTCAGTTTGAGGTGATTCCATTGATCAGTTCTTGGTTTTACATTTGCTCAGTTTGAGGAGCAAAAAGACATAAAATTCATATGGAATAATAAAAGAACCAAAATAGTCAAAATGACTCTGAGAAATATAAGTGATGTAGGTGGCATCACAATAACTGATTCAAATTGCACTATAGAACTACAGTAACAAAAACTGTATGGTATTGATAGAAAAACAGAAATGAATACTGATGGAATATAATAGGAAACACAGAGACAAATACACGTACAGTCACCTGGTCATTAACAAAATTGCCAAAAAAAAACATATGTTGGAGAAAAGATAGCATTTTAACCAAACGATGCTTGGGAAACTGGGTATCCATATGTAGAAGAATGAAACTATATCCCTATCTCTCACTCCTCCTAGAAATCAATTTAAAGTGGACTAAAGACCTAGGAATTAGACCAGAAACATTGGACGTGCTAGAATAAAATATAAGGTCAACACTCCAACATAGTGTTGGCATATAGGCACAATCCACTTCATTTTAATGTATGAATTGAATCTTCATTTTATTAATTCCCCTTATACTTCCTGCTTTATGGTACAGTTTCTTTGGTCATATACACTTCATGTTTGATAACAAAACAATAATTTTCAATTTTCTCTTTAGAAAATACTTGCTTTCCTGATTATTTTCTGTGTACTGCCTTAAAAAATATTCAATATACAATAAACCCCATATCCAAGCCTCTTAACACAAAGAGGCAGAATTTCACTTCTATCACTTTATTGTCATCAACATCACTACTCCTAATACCTCTACCAACAAAATATGTTGCTGAGTAAACAAGACAGGTGGTGGTGTACAATTGTTTCAAACCTTATTCCATTATTATCCTACCCCCAAGGAATTTTTAGACCTTTTGTGTCTACTGATCCCCACTTAACAGTGGAATGTGAGCATTTTAATATTATAGAAGTTGTCTATATCTATATATACTATAGTCTTTTGGAGGTTTCCTAAACACTGACATATCTATGACAATATTGCCCCAAAGTACCTGTTTTGGGACCCTTCTTCATGATGCCACATCTGCTGAGAATGCAAGATGTATTGCGATTAAGGGAAATCTGAAACTCCCTTCCTCCACCATGAATCTCCTGGTCTAAGCTAAAAATATCTGTCAAAAGGGGAGGGCAAGACTTAATGGGATTTCTACAGCGCTAACCCAAGTAGAGATATGGGGTAGTGCACAGGTCTCTACACTTGGAAGGAGTTTTGTACCTTGCCCATGCTCCCTATCTTAGAGAATTTTCTTTTCCTAGCTTTCTCTATCTTTAGAGGTCCTCACCTACCTGTGAGGTACAAGCAATTACATCCTTCCATGAATTGTGTTTTCATAAAGATAAAGGAATCACTGAGTTCAGACTGCTCCTGCTTCCAATCCTGCCATGAACCTTCTCTGAGGAAAAGATGAAGGGCACTAAACCGAGCTCCCTGCTGCAGGATAAACACAGGAAAATTCATAAACCCTCATAGCAGGATGTGTCCTGGCATACTTGCTACAGATTGGCCACTAGCAACTCAAGGTGCTGAGAAGTCAGTTTCTCTTGCTGGCTCTGGCAGTGGTACTGGTGAATAACTTCTTAGTCATTTGGGTCTGTGGTTACAAGCAAATGTTTCATAGTCACACTCATCCATGAAGAGAGGATAGCAGTACCTCATAGAGATTGCAAACCCTAACAGGCAAAGGGAAGTACTTTGCCTGCTTTTTTAATACACTGGGGGATCCCTAAGGTGAAGGAGTCTAAAATCATTTGAAAACATGATATGTATAGGAAGGGGATGCCCTTATATTACTGAATGATAAATAAAATTGTTTTTCTGAAAATTCATTTCTGTTGGATGAGAACTTCTCAATTAACATTTCAAACTGTGGTTTCTTCCTTGGCATTTGTAATTATCATCAGTAATCGTCTGTTTTCTTCATTTATACTGAGTTGTTTATATAGCTAATCTTACAATTTTATGGAAAGTATTCCCCAAAAGTTCTTGTGTGAGAAAATTAAAACAGATTTAGTGGTGAAAGGATTGGGATATGACAGTATTAACCCAATCAGTGAATTGATCCTTTGGTAGAATTAACCAAAAAGTAGGTAGCTATATTCTGATAGGTTGTGCGTAGAGGAGGTAGGGTGTTGTAGGCATGCTATAGAATATGTATTTTGTGTCTGTATCTGTTCAGTGAAGTTTGTATGTCTCATCTTTCTGCTCATTTCAAGAGTCTCTACCCTCCATGAAATACTTCCAGCATGATGTTCAGCTTCAGTTAAGCCCCAAGGAATGGAGCTGGCTTTTTGTGAAAGGATATTTTTAAAAACATGAGCCTCAAATAAACTTTTTCTCCTCAAAATTTTCTGGTCAGGTATCTTGGTCACAACTGTGACCAAAACAGTTACTGTCTCTTGTCTCTTTAATTTCTATGACTCTTTCCTCAGGTCCAGAAAGGTGACAAGGGATGACTCAGAGACATTGATGACTTTTTATTGAAAAATGGAATAAAATTTAGGAATCCTCCCTTTAATTACTGCTGTTTATTAGAATAATACCAGTTTCTGGAAAATTCTGTCTACAAATATTGTTTCCTTACAGACCCATGAGAATATATAAGAAGCACTTCAATCTGCATATCCTGAGCACAACCTCCAACTATCAATAGTAAAGGGAACAAATGAAAGATAAGGAAATGCAGTGGTCTTTAAGACATAATCCACAATCTTTTATACTGTTGAATTATATGACAAGTCTGAAATGAAGAATATATATCTTATCAAGAAATAATAGTGGTAAATTATAAAGATAATTAATATTTTCATATCCATATCAACAATTTCCAATTAACTTCCATGAAATTATCTAATACTCATTCATGCACAGTACAAGTTACCAAGAGATATTTTGCAAAGGAAAGACTCTCCGGATTGATAGTGAGTGAGGAATTCTTAAGGGAAACTACACTCACCAAGAGAGGTCAGTTTTTTGTAGTTCTCCAACATCACATCTCTGTATAAACTATGAGGAACAGGGTCCAGGCATTCCCATTCCTCTTGAGAAAAATCAATGGCTACAAACCTAAATGTCAGTGGTTCCTGAAATAAGAATAAATATATAAATGGCACATTGATCAGATGATCATTGATGAGTTCTTATTTAAATGATTCTCACAAAGGTGAGGTAAATTAATTATTCAATAAGACACTTTTTAACACAGCAGTTTTCTAATACATTATATAATTCTAAGGAAAGAGGATGATCTAAGTACAAAAGAAGTGTATATGCTACACTTTTGTGAAATAAAATGTAAAATTAAGATAAACTTAAGAATGTATATTTGGGGGCTATATTTCTATTTAAAAACAAATTATATTTCTCTAATGAGAAAGTTACAGTGAGTTAGAATGTTGATTTCTAAGTTGTAATGAGCACAAATATAGATAGATATGTGCTAATATGTGGACAAATTTAGTAGTCCTTGGATGACAGCTGGGTTTTTGAATATGTATCAATCTCTGCAGTTATGCAAATGCCATTGGTCCAACAAATCTTGCATAGCAATGAGGTAGAACACTAAAGGAAGAGTTCATTTTTGAATTTAAATTCATATATTTTAAGTGGTGAACACATTTTCCTAAAATAATAAGTTTGAATGACAATTCTTTTTGATCATTTCAAATATATATATATATATATATATACACATATACATACACATATATACATATATATATCACTCAAAGAGTTTTTTTTAATATCTTAATGTATATACCCAAAACAATCTATTCAGAGAGATAATAGTTTTTCTTTTTTTCTTTTTTTATCTTTGAGGACAGTTAGTCAAACATTCAATTAATGCTATCCTGGACATTTTTTGCAAGTCTACTAGGCCTATAATTCATAAAAAGTAACATAAAAGTGAAAATAAAGTGTGAAATTAAAAAGAATTTTTAAAGCAGTTGCAGAGAGGTACTATAAGTGTGAAGAGTAATGGAAACAATTTGAAAAGGCAATAAAATCAATTTGATCAAATGATACTAACAATTTAGCACACGCATAAAAGTTGCAACTGTTTGTACATTAAAACAACAGACATCTTTACATGTAAATGAAAGCAAATATGCTCAATCATGTAAAATTTTAAATCAACTTTGGGTTGATGTTTTTTTTTATGACACATTGAAGAACAGAATGAAGAGCTACAATTTTTGAATCTTGCATTTTCATTGATATTTTTCACTTTTAATCTCTGAGCTATATTTTAGAAATAGTATTTTTTAACTATTTATTTTACTGAAAATATAGAGGTTAGAATGCATATATATTTGACTTCAAGGTGGAATAAAATGAAAACATAAAAAAATGGTTTGCTTCTATCCTCCAGTTAAAAATATGTCTTTTAAAAAAGACAATATGTGTATTAAAATGATGGTTTTGTTCTCCAAAGCAAATCAAAAATAAAAAAAAATTCAAAAGAAAGAACTTAGGTATAAAATATGGTAGTTTATACAGATTACTCAGAAAAATTCTGAGGAGAAACCTATTAAGAGAACCCAGTGAAATCAGAACTCTAGTGGGGTAGGAGCACTCACTCACAGGACAGAGAGTACCCTGAGAAGTGGTGGATGAGGGGAGATTGAGGGAAGTACCCAGAGAAGACTGAGCACTGGTGGAGAGGGTCACTCACCCAGGGGACTTACTAGACCCTGAGCAATGATAGTTCAGAAGAGGTTAAGAGCATAACCCAGAGAAGACAGAGCAAATAGGCGTGCTTGACTACAGGATACAGAGAAGACAGATATCATTTTGGAAAGGCATTCTCACCTATAGTGCTCTGAGTTTTTGGAAAATTTGGGACAGTATTCCTTGGGTCAAAGTTTTTTTTTTGAAGATCTGCAGAAGTCCTCCATATTGATGGGAAATTGTCCTTGGCCACACTTCACACTGTCTTTTGATAGGGTGCATTGTACTGATTCAGAAGTTCTGGGACATCTCCTCTTTTGTCAAAACAGAGCAGCCAGTGACATATCAAACAAGATTCTGAAAATACATAAATATATGCTTTCCAACCACTGTTCAGAAAGTTGTCAGAAATCTTGGGCATGCTACATTATCTATAAGACCTCAGTCACTTGAGAAATGCTGTGGAAATGGTGAATGATGAGTTGTGTCATGAGATCTTCAGTCCTGTGGTCATTTACATTCTTTAAAATTCTCTTGGGTTTTCAGGCATTGATGAGGATCATTTGTGCATGACAGAACTAAAGGACTATTGAAGTTGTTGGAAAGAGGAAGTATCAACATCCCTTCTAGTATTCACAGTATTGTTGGTATGAACACGCAGATAAGATCACAGATGGGGTACTGATATCAGTCAGAATGGGACTCACACAGAGATTTCACTAACAGAACAAAGATGTCTAGTACTCAGACGAGAGAGAGCACTGGTGTCAGAAGTGTGCTTACCACAACACTCACAGGGGGCTGAGGGTGGTGGGAGAGGACTGTTCAACCACAGAACTCAGAGAACCCTAAATGATGGTGTGGGAGGGGAAATTAAGGACTGGAAGCAGAGAAGATTAAGAACAGGTGAAAGAGGGGCACTCACCCACAGTATTCAGGTGACCATGAACAATGGTGGGGTAGGTGAGGTTGAGAGAACTCAGAAAAGCATGAGAAATTTTAGGCTATGATTATAACAGTAACCAGATGAGGCTCAGAAAATATTGACAAAAGAAACTCAGCACATGGCATAGAGAAGACTGATCACTGCTCGATGAGGTGTACTGACCCATAGTCCCAGAATATTCTGAGTTGAAGGAGGAGCCCTCACCCAGAGGACACAGAGAAGACAAAGGACAGAGTACTGAATGGTAAGGGGCAATCCCAAACAATATTCAGGGAAATCTGAGCACATTCATGTGAGTGCCACTCACCACAGGACTCACATGACACTGAGCAATGTTGTGTAAAGAGATATTAAGGACAGAACCCAGAGAAGACTGAGCACTGTCAGGTGAGGGGGGAGTGTGAGCAAGAATTGATGTGTGAAACCTGGGACAGAACATAGAAAAGACTGAACACTCTCAGGTGAGAAGTGCTCACCAAAATACTCACAGAAGAATAAGCATGGAATTGTTAGGGAAATCAGACAAAAGAAGCAGAGAAGAGAGAACTCTTAGGTGTGGGACACTCACCCTCAAGACCCAAAGGAAACTGAGTAAGAAAACATCAGGTATACTTACAAGTTTAAATAAAGAAGACTGAGCCATTTTATGAGAAAGACTATCAACAAGAGGACCCAGTGGAATCAGAGCACTAGTTGGTGAAAGGTGCTCACCCACAGCATTCAGAATACCTTGAGCAATGTTGGATGAGGGAAGATTTAGGGCTGAACTCAGTGAAGACAGAACATGTGGGAGAGATAAGCTCACCCAGAGTACTCAGAAGACCCTGAGAAATGGTGATTGAGAGGAGATTTAGTGAAGAACCAAGAGAAGACATAACAAGGATATATGAGTTTTGCATGACAACCAGATCCATAGGAAACACACGTCTTAGGGGAGAGGAGTTTTAAGCTTATGAGGATCAGAATTTTTAGAACAGTTTTAGCATATCCCTTGAGCCAAATTTTTGTTGACTTTAGGTATGGCTGAAATGGTTCTATTTCAAAGGTTTGAAGACATCCTCCCTGGTGATAAGAAATTGTCCTTAGCCACATTTCACACTGTTTTTGATAGTGTGCATTGCATCTGGCTCAGAAGTCAAAAAAGTTTTCTCTCTTGTCAAAAGAGAGAAGCCAGAAATATACAAGAAGATCCTAAAAATAACCTAAATATATGATTTCCATCCACTTCTCAGAAAGATATATGAATTCCTGGGTGTGGTACATCACCCATAATAACTCAGCCACTTCAGCACTTATGTGGAAATGGTGGATGATACATGGTGGAACAAGGTCCTCAGTGCTGTCAGAATTGACATCTATTAAATTGACTTGGGGATTCATGAGACTTCCATGCCTGGGATCCCTGGTCCAGAGACCGAGGCCCAGCCCAGCATCACTGGGAGAGATTTCTGCACCGAGGAGACCCATCCCAGAGACCCAGGACCAGGCCAGTTCTGCTGCATGAGTCTCACATGCAGGGGAGGGAAAAAAGGCTCAGAGGCAAGCACCAGGTCCAACCCAGTGCTGCTGCTTGAGACTTTCACAGTGGGGAGGCCCAACCTAGAGAACAAGGCCCAGTTCAATCCAGGAGAAGCCCACATTCTAGCATATTGCTCTGGTTGACCATCTGTCAACATGTGGAGGTGCCTCTACCCACTAGCAGGAATTATATCTCACCTGGAGTCCACATCCCTGGAGGGGCAGCACCCTTCTTTGGGTTACTGCATTGCCAAGCTCCTCCCAGGCATCAGGCTACTGAAGACATAGAGATTTGAACAGCACTGTACAGTTTTATAGTAGATTTTTTATTAGTAGCATTATGATTATTAATATTATACCTACTATTACTCCTTCTTTTCTTGAATATAATATCAGTATAGAAAGAACAAGGGGCAGTTTAAAAAATAACAGAAATCGTTTTTAAATTTAATTTAAGGTATTTAGTTTTTATATGTTTCTCGGGATTGCACTCAGTGCCTCACTTGTGCTAGGCAAGTGCTCTAATAGTAAGCCACAAACCCAGCACCAAAAGACAGTTTTTATAGGTGTTTAAGAGGCCACATATCCCATATTACATAACTATTAATTTTGGGTGTAAAGTGATTGATAGTATGTTGGCATTAAAAGACAAAGAACAACTACAATAGTAGTTATAAATCCTAATGTATAAATATTATGTTAATATTTAAGGACACAGTGCATACTAAGGATATTATGTGAGTGTTAGCAGTCATATTAAGGGTATTAGTGTCTTCGGTCACAGTGAGTGTATTATGTGAGTGTCAGGTTCCACAGTGAGGATATTATGTTAGTGTCAGAGGTCAAGTGTAAACATTACATGAGTGTCAGAGGCCAGAGTGAGGGTATTTATGTGAGTTTCTTGTGACAGAGATATGATATTATGTGAATGTAAGTGGTCAAATGAGGTATATATTAGATTTTGTTTTTGTGAATATTCACATGTGGAAAAGCATGATACTCACAATGATCTCAGTCACATAAAATGTGATGTGTGTGTATACTCATTACCTGGAAGGCATGTCCAAGTAAGCTGCTTGCAAATTAATAACTTTGTTCTTTGGTTGTATTTTTATTTTTTCTGTAATTCACATGTTAACATTTAAAAAAATAAATGGTATTTTTAAAAAAGTGGTCAAGTGAGGATTGTATATGAATGTGAGAGTTCACAGGGCAAATACTTTGTATTTTAGGCCACAGTGAAGATATTATGTGAGTGCTAGAAGTCAAGGGAGAATATTATGTAAAGGGATCAGAATGAGGATAAGTGTCATAGACTACTTAAGGATATTCTGTTTCAGTGGCTATAGTGAGTTAATTACTAGAGTGTCAGAGGCATCATGAAGGTATTATATGAGTGTTGATGGGCAGATTAAAGGTATGTGAATGTGAGCTGACAGAGTGAATATATTATGTGTCAGAGGCCAAAGTGAGGGTAATATCTGGATTGTAGTGGCTACAGTGAGGACAGATTGTCAAGGTGAGTAGTCAGAGTAATAATATTATGGGAGAACTTGAGGCCATAGTCAGGATATTATATGAATGTCGGAAGCCAGATAAGAAGTTTATTTGAGTGTCAGATGTTATAGTGAGGGTGTAATGTGAGTTTAATAGGCCACATCGAAGATATTTTATGTGTGTCAGAGACCAGATGAAGAGTTTTATGTAAGAATCAGAGGTTACAGTATGGACATTATGTGCCTGTAATTATTCATAGTGAGTGTATTATGTGAATGTCAGAGTGCAAAGTGAGGGTATTATGTGAGTGTGAGAGGTCACATGTTATTATGTGAGTTTTAAGAGTCACAGTGAAGATATTATAGGCCACATTGAGTTTTATATGTGAGTTTCAGAGGCCACAATCAGGGTTTTATGTGAGTATCATGGTATCATGTTAACAGTGATACAGATATTTTATTAGCATAGGGTTGTATAATATAAATATGCTAATGTTAAAAGCTAAAAAGCACCTGTTTACTAGTTTTAGCTGTTATATCAAGGACATTAATGAATATTAAAATCCACAAGAAAGTTATTATTTTGGTATCAGAATTTATGGAAAGGATGCTATATAGTAATATTAAAGGTCACAGGTAATATATTTCATTGGTTTTATAGGCCATCATATGGATGTCATATTAGTATTTCAAGGGAGAGGGAATCTAGTATATTTGTTGTAGATGCTAGGCTAGGGGTAACACATTATATTTAGTGATCACAGCACAGCTTCTGTATTCATATCTGATATTCTAGTTTGGATGTAATATTAGTATCTGAGCCCTCTGAATGGCTCTGATATCCATTTCTGATGTTGTAATATCAGACAAGTTATATTAATAGTAAAGACTACAAAACAGCTCTTTTGTCAGTTTTCTATGCTATTGTAAGGATGTATTGGTATAAAAAAAAAAAGAAAAAGAAAAAGATGTCATGGGACAGCTATTCCATAACATTTGGAGACCATAATAGGAATATTTGTATTAATATTGAAGCCTACAGGGGAGCTATTATATGTGTTTTAGATGGCCACTATGAATATTATAATCATCTTTGAGATCCCAGGGAATCTATTATATTAGTTTAATGTGGAATAGTAAGAATATTTATTTAGCATTAAAGACCACATGGCAACTATTAGCTTTAGAGGGTACAACAAATTTAACATATTCATATTAAGGGCCCCAAATCAGGGAGCTATTCTTTTAGGTTTAGGTTTTATAGAATGGAATGCATTTTAGTTTGAACAGGCAGAGTCCAGTGATTACAGCAGTTTTGATACTATAGTATGAATACAATGTCAGTATTGAAAGACCAAGGGACATTATTTTTTATGTGTTGCTGATTATTGAACCCAGTGCCTCAAATGTGCTAGGCAAGAGCTCTAACAATAACCCATAACTTCAGCCCAAAAGGACAGTTTTTATATTAGTTTCAGAGACCGTTTTCCATATTACACAAATTTGAAAGGACTCAGGAAAACTTTTAATTTTGGATGCAAAATGATTGATAATATGTTAGTATGAAAGCCACAGGGCAACTACTATATTAGTTATAAATGCTAGTGTATAAATATTGTGTTACTACTAAAGGACACTGTGCATACTAAAGATATGTATGAGTGTTAGCAGCCACAATAGGGAATAATTAGTGTTTTCAGTCACAATGAGTGTATTATGTGAGTGTCAGGTTCCATAGTAAGAATACTACATGAGAGTTAGAGGCGAAGTGAGGATATTGTGTTGGTGACAGAGGCCAAGTGTGAACATTCTGTGAGTGTCAGAGACCAGAGTGAGGAGCATTATGTGAGATTTTTGGGTCAGAGTTACAATATTATGTGAGTGTAAGTGGTCAAATGATATAGGTTTTGAATTTTGTTTTTCTGAATATTCAAATGTGGAAAACATGATACTCATGTTGATCTCAATCACACAAAATGGGATGTTGGATATGCATACTCATGAACTGGAAGGCATGCCCAACTAAGCAGTTTGCAAATGAATAACTTTGTTCTTTTCTTGCATTTTTAATTTTTTCTGTAATTTACATGTTAACTTTTTAAAAAATAAATGCTATTTTTAAAAAAGATGTCAAGTGAGGATTATATGTGAAAGTTTATTTGCATACATTGTAGAAGGCATTTCAAACATATTGCATAAGGAGGTGGATTCTGAGGTATTTATCCCTTGGACAGCAATGTGCAGCATCTTATGTCCAGACAGTTGTAAGTACTGATTTTAGACAATGGAAATCAGAATCCTTACTCTAAATTATCACCTCGAGGATTAGAGAGGAATAGGTGTGTATTTCTGATCTTGTTTGAGAGAACATTAGCTGTTTTGTGCTTTTGAAAACTTCTTTTGATATTGGGCATTGAACCCAGGGCACTTTAACACTGAGAAATAAATCCCTTGTTCATTATTATTTTTGTTACTGTTATTACTATTATTATTATTGTTATTTGTTGTAGTAATAGTAGTGGTAGTATTGATACAAGGTCTCACTACATTGCTTATGGAACTGCTAAGTTTCAGAGATTGGCCTCAATCTTGTGATCCCTCTGCCTCAACCTCCCAGGTCACTGAGATTACAGGCATGGGCACTACCCTGACAAGCTGAGGACTATCTTTTTAGAGTTTGAGAAGCCTTCATTGATGGATGAACTAAGAGACTCCAAATACACTGGTTATTAAATGTTAATGTAACATATTGTGGTTGGAACCTGGCACTGAAGTAATATGCAAAAGTAGTTCTTGGATCACCTGAGCCTGTGGATTTGAGCCTGAAAGCACAGTAAATTCAGTTCTGTCCCTCTGTTTCACAGCATTAAGTACTTCTCAATATACAGTTGAGACTCTTACCTATAAATAGATGAAAAACAGATGAAATATAGAGGAATTAAGGTCCATGCTTAATTACTGATTCATTTATTCATTCAGACACATTTACTAAGCACTAGGTGTGAGTGTAGTTGTTATGACTTGTTCAACATTCCTGAGTGCTGCATACTTCTACAAGGTTTAGATGGATCATTCAATTTAAACTTCCCAGAAAACCTGTAATGTAGGTATGGTTTATTCTCCCCATTATATAGATGTCACAGTTGAAGCTCAGAGAGGTTACGTAGCTTTCCTGTGGTTTCCTAGCTGGTAAATTTGGTTCTGAGATTTGAACCCTGGCACAGCTCATGCTAAACTGTTAATTCTCAACAGTTGGGTGAATTGGTCCTGGCATATTTTCAAACATGCCTTGCCTGAAACAAATGAGGAGTTTCATCAAAACATGTATTTACCCTAGTAACCTCATAGGTCATGGAATATGTAGGAAATGATGGAGTCAAATAATTTGGTATAAACTTATTTATCTTTCATCATTTCATGGTTCAAAGAGATTTAGATGTTTGTTTCTGTTCCACTGAGCAGAGCAGACCTTTTATTTCAGGTTTAAGGCCAAATGCTCTTGATAATTAATGAAAATGCTGAGACCAATTCTAGGGGAAAATAACATGTTGGTGGCCAGAATGATGCAGTATGAAATGCTGGAACCTTTGCTGTGGTTCTTCCACAAAGCACTGTATTGACACCACAATCCACAGAGATACTCCAAGCCACCAGAGCAGCAAACCTGCCCTAGAATGGGGAGTTTGCATCTGCTGAGAATAAAAGCCCTGCACATTTAACAGCCAGAAAAGCCTGTTTCTTGTCTTCTTTCTGACTTGTGGGCCAGGACTCCTGCTGTCTGCATGAAAGCAATTGCCAGCATGGCACTCTTCTGAGAGACTCAGGAGTATTGGCTCTATGTCTAACCTGACAAGAATCATCACATATAGCCTTCACCATTGCCAGGGTGCTGAATTCTCACCAATCCCACGTCCAGAGTAAAATCTGGATAACTAGTTCAGAGCTTTTTAAGAAGCTGTGACAGAGTATTTTAACAGCAGATTCTTAGCTATTACAGGACTGGTCAATAATGGAAGGTGTGAAGAAATAATTTTAAAATGTGTACATGGGCTTTGTGTGTTTATAACCTAAGTAGAGTGTCCACTGCAGAAAAACAATTCCAAAAAGAAAGAAAGAAAGAAAGAAAGAAAGAAAGAAAGAAAGAAAGAAAGAAAGAAAGAAAGAAAGAAAGACCCTTTCTGGGATCCCATTTTGTCACTACACTAAACTTTCTTTAATTTAGGAGGGAGAGCAAGTTGAATATCTTTGACAGAAGTTGCTACAAATGAGTTTTCCACCAGAATATCAATACCTCTTTTTATAAGTTGATAAGTATTAGCATTGAAGAGAATTGAACTGTTTAAATTTTTCAGAAATACATTGTGCAGGTTTCCTAAGATGGTGGGGTTTGCTTCCTTGTCCACGGGAAGGAAAATAACCACTGTACTGTTCTGTAGATCACACTAGAGTCAGGTGAACCTCTATCAAGAACTATTTCCCTTATTTCCTAGGCACCAAATGGATTGCTTCTGATCCCTAGTCCACTGCTCTCCAGCTTACATTTTGGGAGCTGCCTTAGTCCTGTAGCTTCACTGAGTCCTGTATACTGAAAGGGCCAAATATTCTGTTCCAGGTAAGTGTTTGTAAATGAACTTGTAAACATAGAACTTCTAAGAGAGGCCCTTTCTCTCAATTCTACAGAGACTTAAGATGGTAGCTTCTGCCTCAGATTTGCTAAATATATTGAGTTTACAAGGGGTGTTCATAGAGACAAGGCTGCACATCCTTTTAGAGGAGATATTTTATTGAGGTAGAAATGGGGTACATCAACTGTCCATAAGTGAAACAAGTAGTTCTTGAAATAATTTGTATATTTTAATTTGATTATGAAAACCAAAAAAATTTTAGGGAAGCATAAAACTTAAGAAAAAAAACATGATAATCAAGTTACTCAATGTTCTGATTTACTTGAAATAAATTCAAAAGTAAAAATAGCAACAGATTTCCCATACTGGGATACAAAAGTCACCTGCATACTTCTAAATTATAATCAAGTTTTTCTTGTTCTGTGATAAAAGAAAAAGAGCATCCATGTTATTCGGTTAAAAAACAAACAATGAAGACTTAGTTGCTTTATGTTGCAGAATCCTCTGAATTATGAGAGCATTATTATTCACTTACATGCTAGAATCTTGCAGTAGTATCACTTTCTATCATGTGGATATTGATAATTTTTTCTTTCATGCAAAAAGACTGTTTCTCACCCACCCACGTTGTTATTGTTTAGATATGAGAGTTTAGGCAGGACAAATCCTAGGGACAGGAATGAAGCAGGGGTAGACATAGTGCAAACTCCCTCTGCCTGATTCTAGCCTTGTCTCATCCACCCTTCATCCTGTATCCCCAATGTGGTTCATTTCAAGCTAGTTGTAGTTCTTTGGCTCCCATGCCAATTAGCACTTAGCATTTTGCCTGTTGATCTGGCAAACTTCAGTAGACTGTGGGCCCTAAAGACTGCAACTGCATTCTGTTCCCCATGGTGTCTCCCAGCATCTAGCTTGTTGGCTGGAGTACAAATGATATCAGCAATTATCAGTGACTCTCTAAATGATAAGATGCAAATAATTCATAGAGATGTCAAAAAATGTAAGTGTTAAAAAAATCAAGTCTGTTTACCTTTTGAATTGGTCATTTTGCTTGTCAAAATTATATATGCCAAGTACCATCTCTTTGCCAGAAGCCTGATGTACATGATGAGATTTAGGGTCTCATTGGAAGAATGTTAAGCTAAAGTGATTCTTAATTGTGATCTTACTTCTCTGGCTTACTACTGGAGTTAGGGTGTCATGAAGTGACTATGTCCTGGGAGTAATTGGGTTTCTATTTTTCTCCTGGCTCTAATTCCTTTCACATGAAATTAAGCTTTAGTCACACACAGCAACACATTGATTTTTAACCATTTTAACATAGGCAGGAAAGCAAAAACTAGTAATTGTAAGTAAAATCAGCAATGAGCAAATCTAGTACTTTAAAGAAGCTTTAGCCTGGGTATCCTAATCTTTGGTGAGGAAATAAAAGGCCTCATTGTATGAAAGGCTCAAGGTTTGAACAGTAGAACTTTGGGAATGTGTAGAGCAGATAGGACTTATGTGGCTACAATGATCTTCTGAAGGCAGGACCCAGAGTTTCTGTGGATTTCAGCAAGTATTTGCAAACAATGAATGGCCTCTCTTTTCCCTCCTTATTGGGAATTCTGCCACATGATTGAAATGTCTTGGGTGACATCCTGGGAAAGCCTTGGGGAATGACTGGAACTATACTAATTTTCTCATCTAGTATTACCAGAAATAAGTATTTTTCAGGTTCATGGCTTTTTTATACATTATCTGCATCTCTGGGAGTTGGGATGTTTATACCCAGTAGTTCTGAAAATTAACATTCAGTCACCTGGATCATGTGTTAATGATTTCTGAGATCTTAGATCTTAGATGGGGTCTGACATAAATATTTTATTCAAGTGCCTAATAATACTCTTGGTCCAGGGGTGGTATTTTGAGAATGATTGAAATCCAGTGGATCCTACTCTACATTTTAAAATCTGAGGAACAAATTGCATTGTGTGTGGTGAGGGAAGGTGCTGGTGATTGGCCCAGGGCACTCCATCACTGAGTTGCATACTCAGCCCTTTATATTTTGAGAAAGGGTCTTGTTAAGTTGCTGAAATTGGCCTCGAACTTGTGACCCTCTTGTCCCAAACCTGAGTTACTAGGATTATAGTCCAGTTCCACTTTACCTGGCTTTATTACTACATTTAAAAGCTACTTGCTTGAGAGTTTCCATTTTAATTTCACCAAATAGGCTTGTTTTTTCTCTTGGTGCCTTTCAAAAGGCAGCTCACCCCCCCCCCCCCAAAAAAAAAATAACAACCCAGTCTGGATGTTTGACTTGTTATATGGTCTTGGACCCTCTTTCTAATTGGATCCTAAAACTGAGGGAAAACAACTATGCACTTTTCAAAATATTATTACCCTTCCAATGAAAAGGGTAGTTGAACTAGCAATTTTTAAAATGAGAAACATGAAAACAAGGTAAGAGAAAGAATTTTCTGAAAGTAGACATTGCAATCGATGAATTTTTAGCATTCAGATTATGATTATGTCCCTTCCAAATTTATAAAAATAATCTATCAAAATAACAAACCTCTTTCACATATGCTATTAATGTACTGGCAAAGGAAAAAAAAAAGGCATGGCCTGCAACACACTTTAATTAAAGCTGGCAGGTTTCCTGCTGTGATCTTTACAAAGGTAGGCTGTAATCCTGAGGGTGGCGGCTGACAGACCTTAGGAGATTCTGCACATGACCATTCAAGTACATTCATTGTTCATTCATGTACAATTATTATAGCAGGCTATAGCATATATTAAAGAAATTCAAAATATGAGAAAAGGCATTAGCTATTCTGGAAGAAATATCCTTTCGAACTGAGATATATTTTAGTAAAGAGATAGATGCCAGAAACACTGTGCTAAGTGTTGAATGTCAAGGACCCAGAATTACAAATAAAGTGAAATATCTTCTTCAGTTGAATAATTTGGCTTTTTGAGTTTACATGTCTATACCATTCCAACATTTTATACAGATTTTTATTAAATGGGAAATGCACCAAGTAGGTACAGATACATGTTGAAATCTGGTTGAGCTAGTCAAATTTGCATTTGAGACTGTGTGCTGAAATTTTTAGTTTGACAAATCTGAGTCAGTAAATATTTGGAATGTTCTGCATCAGAGACTGTAAGAGATATACAACATGTGAATAACAGGAGAGTAAACAAAGTGAGCAGCAACTGAGGGACTGAGTGGTTCTATGCATCCAGGGACTGGACAGATTCTGAGGAAGAAGTGCCACCTAAGCTGAGCTGGGAGAAGGGACAGAATTTTGATAGAGAGCAAAGTATATTTTAGGACTTAATATACTTACATGGTTAGGATACAGAAAGTATATTCAGGAAGAGACCTGGTGATAGATGAAGTCTGAAAAGGAGGCATGGGTCATGAATAGTTCCACCTTATTCTGCTTCAGACATGCTATCCATGTGAAGGAAGAGCTCAATAGAAAGTGGAAGGAACAGGAAGATAGACAATTATTACACTACTTCAAATACTCGAGGGACAGTGGACATAGGAATCAAGTTGGAAGACATTTCAGAGTCAAGATTGAGAAGAACTTGAGTTTGGTTTGAGGAGTAAATAGGTAGTAAAATTGAGGAAGAGGCAAACTGACTAAGTGACTATGAGACTGTCAATGTTTTAGGGACAATAGCTAATATACATTAAGGTATTCCTGTATGCCAGACAGTCTGGGCCACTCATCATGGCTTCTCATTTAATGCTACCAGTAGTTCTGTTGTAAAGATGAAGAAACAAAGGCATAGAGATATTGCACAGTTTACACAAGATCACACACTAATAAGTGGCAGAACCTGATTCAAATTTAGTTTTTATTCTTAACCACTACTCTTTCTGACTTAGAGCACCAGGGAAGAAGAGCTTTCTTGGAAAAGAAGCATTGGCTGGGGATGACTACAATAGAAATGGTGCTCAAGTCAAGCTATGGCTATGGATAAAAGTAGGCTGAGGACAGAAGTCTGGCCTATGTTGCATTGTAAAAATTATTGTAGTCTCCCTCCCCTGTCTCCCATCTCCCACTCCCCCACACAACACACTGCCTTCAGTCAGGAACTGATGTGCCTTTCTGTCAAACATATTTTCCTCTTGGTTTATAAAAGCTGTCCCAGGTTATCTTAGGTCAGTCATCCCAAACATCCTTCTGATGCTACAGGGTTGGTCTTTCCATTCCTTCTGTATAGATTAGATGTTGAAGAACAGAAAATGGAAAAAAATAAAAATCTATTGACATATGGGGTTCAACCTGTAGCACTGGGCTCTAGCTTTGCTTGCAGCTACTGCCAGACATGTGTTCCAACATTAGCTGCTCTCTGGATCACCTGTAGGATCTCTTATATTCATTATGATTTGTACTTTTATCACTACCATTTCTATTAAATACTCATTCGGTGAAGGAAAAACTGGGGGCTATAGTAAAGAGCCAATAAAAAGGACTGAGAAACATGCCAATAAAGATAGGCTAATAGTCACAAACCCAAATAAATACAATTTTCTTACACTAATCAAAGTGCCAAAAAATATGCAATGGAGAAAAGATAGCCTCTTCAACAAATGGTGCTGGGAAAACTGGAAATTCATACACAGTAGAAGGAAATTAATCCCCTATCTCTCACCCTGCACAAAACTTAACTCAAAATGGATCAAGAACCTTGGAATCCAACCAGAGACCCTGCATCTTATAGAAGAAAAAGCAGGTCCAAATATTCAATATACCAGCATAGGATCAGACTTTCTTAACAGGACCCAAGTAAGAACTTGGGTAATTTAGTACAGATAAATTCCAATCAGAGATTAATATTAGGTGTTGCTGCTTATTAGCTGTGACCTTTATGTAATCATAACTTTGACTGCTCATTTGTAAAATGGAGATAATTAAACTTACTATATAGCCCCTAGATATCAAATGAAATGACAGCCCTTGATAAGCAAGAAAGCACAGATGCAAATAAGTTACTGAAATAGTTTGAAAACTGCAAAAATATATTTACTTGTTCTACAAATATTTTTGTACTTCTAATAGGTGCCAGGCTCTGCAGTTTGATATTTAGTGCTGAAGTTTAATATTTAAACTTACTGTGGCCTAAATAGGAATTATGCTACAAGATAATATAGAGAATCATTTTGACACATACCATCATAGGCAATAAAATATCTAGGTGCAGACTGTCAGGTATTAATAGGAGGCCTTTACTTTAGCCTGTTCAGTTGGGAGCACAAATGATGGATTTGCTTCAGACCTGACACTTTTCACTAAAACATATACCTTTTTAATCCTGCTATTTATCATCTTAGTTTGTAGCAATATATAAATTAACTTCACACTATTTTTTTTCTTATGAGTCATCTTTCTATTAAATTTGATATTTTTTATCACCAAAATTTTTTTTCAGAGGTTGGGGTTAGAGCTCAGTTATAGAGGGCTTGTCTAGCATGTGTGGGCACTGGATTTGATTCTCAGCACCACATATGAGCAAATAAAGGTCCATTAACAACTAAAACAAAAATAAAACAAACTATTTGTGCACAATTAATGTAAATGCATTCTGCTGTCATGTATAACTAAATAGAATCACTAAAAATATTTAAAAATACATTTTTAACTCTAAAAGAGATACTTCTTCTAAATCCTTCAAGATAAACAATCCTAATTTTTCGTTTGTAGTGCTCTGGAAAACTGATGACAAATTATAAAAGATAGTATTAGAAATTACTGATTTATAAAGAGTGTGATTTAAACATTTTTATCTCAATATGTGAAGCAGATCAACATTCATAGACAGCCTAGAACCTCTTAAAAACAGTATTTGAATATGCTTCAGAAACATCTAAATTTTATACTTTTTTCTAGTAACCATTCATATAGAAAAATTAAAAACATTTTATGAGCTTTATTCTTCTCTGCTCTAGGTAATCTTGCAATTGTCATCTGCAAATTAATCTATAAAATAGACTGGCAATGATTCATCACAAGGATGCCAATCCATTTTATAGAGAACCAAATTACTGTGGTCAGTTTGGGAATGTAAGGAACCCCATTTTTCCCAGGGGATTTGTAATAAATGTTTTAATTTGTTTGTCCCCTGCAGTTCCTCACACTGCTTAACATCCACATGTCAGTGCCAATCCCCAGTCTGGATGGAGCTGCTTCTCTAGTACTGCTTTCTTTGAGCTCTGAGAAATCCTGATGATGTCTGACTGCAATTAAGAGCTCGTTAACTGACCAAATTTATTCCCCTGGGCTAGTTTACCTGTGTCATCAGAAGAACATTGTGAAACCCTCTGTCCATTTGGTTTGCACTTTTCATAACATGGATAGTCTACATTTATGCTCACTTTTTAGAAACTTTTTTTATTTATTCAAGTATATATAAAAATTCATGTTGCATTAAGTGAATTTTAATGTTTTTGTTTTTATATGCTCTTAGCTCTTAAGTGCTGAACACTGTTGACAGTGAAGAAACTTTCTTAATATTTTTATTGTATCTAATAAGTATGTGAACTTTTTTCTCTTTAATTTTGCATATGCTGAACTATGTAGGTACACACACTATAACCATTTGTGCATTCCTTTGCATTCAGTTTTATGTAAATTATTTATATATTATTATTATTAAGAGAAAATGTCTGAAAGACAAAAATTAGTATCAAAAATCTCTCTAGTAATTTTTTTTTATTTTTCACAAGTAGTTAAAATATGAAAACATATTCATATCGCTTTTTTCTTTTAGCTTTCAATTGTATAAGAATTGCCTTAGAATCTCTTGTCAATTGAAATTAAGTAAATGTGGTATCCAAGTTACATTTTTATAAGAGTAAACTAAGCCATACTTAGACAATAAACATTCATAACAGAAAACATTCTAAGGAGCATTTTTTAAAAATTTGAAGCCACTTAGATGTTCATATCTTTTTTCCTCCCTAACAGTAACCTGAAATGGAAAGTCACCAGTCCATAGCATTCAGACTACTATACTTTCTACATGAGCATGCTGTTATTTCAAAAGATTAGCCCTAATTTTTCCTACAGAAAAATCACACCAACATGATATATTTACTCTATCAATAGAAGTTGGTTTTCTCTAAATACCTACAACCATAATTAACATTTAAAAATCTAATATTTTGAAAGTTCACTGGTGATGAACTCAAACAGCAAAGAAACAATTTTGTAGCACTTTTGTGAGAATAATCACAATTTTTGATGGATCAGAAAATCTACTGTAATACAAATATAGAATGAAGTAATGAAGGCATTGCTTGTGGAAACTGAGATATAAGATACTGCTTTATATTTTACTAAATTGATGGTAACAATGGAAGAAAACCTGTCAAAAATTCTTCAGGAATCACATCACTGTGGAACTACCTGCAGATATGACAAAGAAATTAATTTGTGTAGTATAGTTTAGAACAGTGATTAAAAAAATATTTTGTGTTCTGTAAAAAAAAAAAAAAAAAATCAGTAGGCACCATTCCCGTGACACCAAACTTATACATGAGGCAGAAATTTTCCAAAGTAGATAAATAAACTAGAAAGTGCCCATTTATGATTAGGTTAACTGTAATCCTTAACTACAAAGTAGCAGAAACCAACTTGGAATGTAACTAAATAGCTGATCCAAACTAGACATTAAATGGCAGGGATTATGAAAAGACTAAAAAGTGAATTTTATGAAAAAATATTTTGAATTTTCAAATACCGAAATCAGGATCAGTTAGAAATTCAGATTTTCAATTGGAATCAAGCTTCTCTCTGTTGTGTGGAGACACAGGCTTTCATGAAAAAAAAAAAAAAAATCAACAACTCCATTAAGCTGTAACTGTAAAGTAATGGGACTGGCTCCAAAATTCACAAATAGACATGACTGGTACTCCATCAAGTGTTAATTCTTTACTAAAATAAAAGAAGCTGGTTCAGGGAACTGACAATTCCTGAAAGTCAAATGTGTGAGCTAGAAGAACTGAAAGGGGTCTTTGAGAATGCTTCCCTCCACCTGTTTCTTGATCAGCACAGGTTTGCAGAAGAAGCTGAGAGTTGCCTGGGGCCACTGAACTCATTGAAGGTAGAACAGTGATGGGCATTCCAATTTCATTTCCCCAAGTTCTACCTGTAATTAACTACTGGTTTCAAACTGTTAGGTAAAGAAACGACAATAAAAATTATAGTATAAGGGCTGGGGTTATAGCTTAGTTGTAGAGCACTTGCCTAGCATGTGTGAGGCACTGGGTTCGAATCTCAGCACCACATGTAAATATATAAAATAGAGGTCAATTGACAACTAATTTTTTTTAACTGTAGGATTAAAGAGCACATACAAAATGCAAGATTCTTATAGAGAAACTAAAATAAGTGAACAGCAAGAATTTCAACTAAAATTTTTTTCAGGTATATAATTTTTTCCTTTTTTATTTTGATTCATTTTACACAATTGGAATACAATTATCATTTCTCTAGTTGTACATGAAGTATAGTCATACCATTTGTGTATTCATACATGTACATAGGGTAATGATGTTTGTCTCATTCTATTATCTTTTCTTCCCCTGCTCCCTCCCCATTCCTCATTTCAGTCTAAACAATTCATCCTTCTTCTCTTCTTCCCTTACCTTCCCATGCCTCCATAATGTATCATCAACCACTTATCAGAGATATTATTTGGCCTTTGGCTTTTTGGAATTGGTTTATTTCACTTAACATGATATTCTCCAACTCCATCCACTTACCTTCAAATGTCATAATTTTATTCTTCTTTATGGCTGAATAATATTCCATTGCATATATGTACCACAGTTTGTTTATCCACTTATTTATAGAAGGGTGTTTAGGTTGATTCCACAATATATCTACTGTGAATTAAGCTGCTATAAACACTGATGTGGGTGCCTCACTGTAGTATGCTGATTTTAAGTCCTATGGGTATAGGTCAAGGAGTGGAATAGCTGGATCAAATGTTGGTTACAGTCTAAGTTTTCTAAGGAATCTCCATACTGATTTCCAGAGTGGCTGCACCAATTTGTAACCCCACCAGCAAAGTATGAGTGTGCCTTTTCCCCACATCCTCACCAACATCTGTTGTTGCTTGTATTCTTGATAATTGCCATTCTAATTGGGGTGAGATGGAATCTTAGGGTAGTTTTGATTTCCATTTCTCTTCTTACTAGAGTTGTTGAACAGGTTTTCATATATCTGTTGATTACTTTTAGATTGTCTTCTGCAAAGTGTCTCTTAATTTCCTTAGCCAATTTATTGATTGGGTCACGTGTATTCTTGGTGTAAAGTTGTTTGTGTTCTTTATAGATTCTGGAGATTAATGCTCAGTCAGAAGTGTGTGTGCAAAGATTTTCTTCCACTTTGTAGGCTCTCTCTTCACATTGTCAATTGTTTCCTTTCCTGAGAAAAAAACTTTTAGTTTGAATCTATTCCAATTATTGATTCCTGCTTTTTTCTCCTGTGCTTTGGGAGTCATGTTAAGGAAGTCTGATTCTAAGAGAATATGATGAAGATTTGGACCTACATTTTCTTCTATTAGGTACAGTGTCTCTGGTCTAATTCTTAGGTCCATGATCCATTTTGAATTAAGTTTTGTGCAGAGTGAGAGATAGGGATTTAGTTACATTTTGCTGCATATGAATTTCTAGTTTTCCAACACCATTTGTTGAAGAAGCTATCATTTCTCCATTGTATGTTGTTGGCACCTTTGTCTAGTATGAGATAACTGCATTTATGTGGGTTTGTTTCTGTGTCCTCTATTCTGTACCATTGGTCTACCTGCCTATTTTTGTTACTACACGAATACCATGCCATTTTTGTTACTATTGCTCTGTAGTATTGTTGAAGGGTTGGTGATACTCCCTGCTTCACTATTCCTGCTAAGGATTGCTGTAGCTATTCTGGGTATCTTATTCCTCCAAATAAATTTTATAATTGCTTTCTTTATTTCTGTTAGGAATATCATTGGGATATTACTTAGTATTGCACTGAATATGTAGAGCACATTTGGTAGTATGACCATTTTGACAATATTAACTTGGCCTCTCCAAGAACATGAGAGATCTTTTCATCTCCTGAGGTTTTCATTAATTTCTTTCTTCGGTGTTCTGTAATTCTCATTGTAGAGGTCTTTTACCTCTTTTGTTAGATAGATTCCCAAGCACTTTATTTTGTTTTTGAAGCTGTTGTAAATGGGGTAGTTTTTCTATTTTTTATTTATTTATTAATTTTTTATTGTAAACAAATGGGATACATGTTGTTTCTGTTTGTACATGGAGTAACAGCATACCATTTGCATATTCATACATTCACATAGAGTAATGATGTTTGATTCATTCTGTTATTTTTCCCCTTCCCCCCACACCTCCCACCTCTCTTTTCCCTCTCTATAGTCCCTCCTTCCTCCATTCTTGCCCCCCTCACACCCCCCATACTTGTCATCTTCCGCTTATCACTGATATCATTCTTCTTTTGGATTTTTGAGATTGGCTTATCTCACTTAGCATGATATTCTCCAATTTCATCCATTTGCCTGCAAATGCCATAATTTTATTATTCTTTATGGCTGAGTAATATTCCATTGTATATATATACCACAGATTCTTTATCCATTCATCAATTGAAGGGCATCTAGGTTCATTCCATAGTCTGGCTATGGTAAATTGAGCAGCTATGAACATTGATGTGGCTGTATCTCTGTAGTATGCTGACTTTAAGTCCTTTGGGTACAGGCCGAAGAGTGGGATAGCTGGGTCAAATGTTAGGTCCATTACAAGTGTTCTGAGGAATCTCCACACTGCTTTCCAGAGTGGCTGCACTAATTTGCAGCTCCACCAGCAATGTATGAGTGTACCTTTTTCCCCACATCCTCTCCAACACCTATTGTTGATTGTGTTCTTGATAATCGCCATTCTAATCGGGGTGAGATGGAATCTTAGTGTAGTTTTGATTTGCATTTCTCTTGTTACTAAAGATGGTGAAAATTTTTTCATGTTTGTTGATTGCTTGTAGATCTTCGGTGAAATGTCTGTTCATTTCCTTAGCCCATTTGTTGTTTGGGTTATTTGTATTCTTGGTGTAGAGTTTTTTGAGTTCTTTATATATTCTGGAAATTAGTGCTCTATCTGAAGTATGAGTGGCAAAGATATTCTCCCAATCATTAGGCTCTCTCTTTGCATTGCTGATAGTTTCCTTTGCGAGAGAAAGCTATTTAGTTTGAATCTATCCCAGTTATTGATTCTTGCTTTTATTTCTTGTGCTATGGGAGTCCTGTTAAGGAAGTCTGAACCTAAGAAAATAAGGTGAAGATTTGGACCTACATTTTCTTCTATAAGATGCAGGGTATCTGGTCTGATTTCAAAGTCCTTGATCCATTGTGAGTTGAGTTTTGTGCAGCGTGAGAGATAGGGGTTTAGTTTCATTCTGCTGCATATGGATTCCCTGTTTTCCCAGCACCATTAATTGAAGAGGCTATCTTTTCTCCATTGCATATTTTTGGCACCTTTGTCTATTATGAGAAAATTTTATTTATTTGGGTTTGTGTCCGTGTCCTCTATTCTGTACTATTGATCTACCTGTATATTTTGGTGCCAATATCATGCTGTTTTTGTTACTATTGCTTTGTAGTATAGTTGAAGTTCTGGTATTGTGATACCCCTGTTTCATTCTTCCTGCTAAGGATTTCTTTAGCTATTCTGGGTTTCTTATTCTTCCAGATGAATTTCATGACTGCTTGCTCTATTTCTGTATGGTATGTCATTGGGATTTTAATTGGAATTGCATTGAATCTGTATAGCACGTTTGGTAGTATGGACATTTTGACAATATTAATTCTGCCTATCCAATATCATGGGAGATCTTTCCATCTTCTAAGGTCTTCCTTAATTTCTTTCTTCAATGTTTTGTAGTTTTCATCATAGAAATCTTTTACCTCTTTGGATAGATGGATGCCCAACTATTTTATTTTTGTTTTTTTGAGGCTTTTTCAAATGGAGTTGTTTTCCTCATTTCCCTTTCAGCTCTTTCCTCGCTTGCATATAAAAATGCTTTAGATTTGTGTGTGTTGATTTTATAGCCTGCTATTTTGCTGAATTCATTGATGAGGTCTAGAAGTTTTGTGGAGGAGGTTTTTGGATCCTCTAAATATAGAATCATGTCATCCACAAATAGTGACAGCTTAAGTTCCTCTTTTCCTATTCATATCCCTTTAATTTCTTTAGTCTGCCTAATTGCCGTGGCTAGAATTTCGAGGACAATGTTGACTAGAAGTGGTGAAATAGGACATCCCTGTCTTGTTCCCATTTTTAAAGGGAATGGTTTCAGTTTTTCTCCATTAAGAATGATGTTGGCCATGGGCTTAGCATAAATAGCCTTTACAACGTTCAGGTATGTTCCTACTATCCCTATTTTTTCTAGTGTTTTGAGCATGAAGGGGTGTTGTATTTTGTCGAACGCTTTTTCTGCATCAATTGAAATATCCATATGATTCTTATCTTCAGTCTATTGACATGATGGATTACGTTTATTGATTTGGGAATGCTGAACCATCCTTGCATTCCAGGGATGAACCCCACTTGATGGTGGTGCACAATTTTCTTAATATGTTTTTGGATATGGTTTGCCAATATATTTTTAAGGCTCTTTGCATCTATATTCATCAAGGATATTGGTCTGAAATTTTCTTTCCTTGATGTGTCTTTTCCTGGTTTGGGTATGAGGGTGATATTAGCTTCATAGAATGAGTTCGGTATTGGAATGAGTTCTTCTTTGAAGGTCTTGTAGAAGTCGGCTGAGAATCTGTCTGGTATTGGGCTTTTCTTGGATGGTAGATTTTTAATGACTTCTTCTATTTCATTGCTTGATATTGATCTGTTTAAATCATGTATGTCCTCCTGGTTCAGTTTGGGAGCAGCATATGTCTCTAGAAATTTGTCAATATCTTTAGTACTATTTTGTTGGAATACAGATTTTCAAAGTAGCTTCTCATTACATTCTGTATCTCAGTGGTGTTTGTCGTTATATTTCCTTTTGCATTATGTATTTTAGTAATTTGAGTCTTCTATCTCCTTTTCTTTGTTAGTGTGGCTAAGGGTTTGTCTATTTTGTTTACTTTCTCAGAGAACCAACTTTTTGTTTTGTCAATTTTTTGAATTGTTTCTTTTGTTTCAATTTCATTGATTTCAGCTCTGATTTTAATTATTTCCTGTCTTCTAATACTTCTGCTGTTATCCTGTTCTTCTTTTTCTAGGGCTTTGAGCTGTAATGTTAGGTCATTTAGTTGTTGCCTTTTCATTCTTTTCTGGAATGCGCTCCATGCAATGAATTTTCCTCTTAGTACTGCTTTCATAGTATCCCAGAGATTTTGATATGTTGTATCATCATTCTCATTGACCTCTAAAAATTTTTTAATCTCCTCCCTGATGCTTTTTGTTATCCATGTTTCATTCAATAGCATATTATTTAGTCTCCAAGTTTTAGAGTTATTTCCCTTTTTTATTTTGTCATTGATTTCTACTCTGAGTCCATTATGATCTGATAGAACACAAGGCAGTATCTCTATTTTTTTGCATTTCCTAAGGGCTGCATTGTGGCATAACACATGGTCTATTTTCAAGAAGGTTCCATGTGCTGCTGAGAAGAAAGTGTATCCACTCGTTGATGGATGGAATATTCTATATATTTGTATTAAGTCTAGGTTATTGATTGTGTTATTGAGTTCTATGGTTTCTTTGGTTGGATTTTGTTTGGAGGATCTATCTTGTGGTGACAGCAGTTAAAGTCACCCAGAATTATTGTGTGTGGTCTATGTGATTCTTGAAATTGAGAAGGGTTTGCTTGATGTACAGGGATGCACTATTGTTTGGGGCATAAATATTTACTATCATTATGTCTTCCTGATTTATGGTTCCCTTAAGCAGCATGAAATGTCCTTATTTATCCCTTCTGACTAACTTTGGCTTGAAGTGCACTTTATCTGATGTAGGGATGGAAACCCCCACTTTTTTACTGAGTTCATGTGTGTGGTAGGTTTTTTCCCATCCTTTCACCTTTAGTCTGTCGATGTCTTTTTGTATGAGATGAGTCTCTTGCAGGCAGCATATTGTTGGGTCTTTCTTTTTAATCCATTCTGCCAGTCTATGTCTTTTGATTAATGAGTTTAGGCCATAACATTCAGGGTTATTATTGAGAAATAATTTGTATTCCCAGTCATTTGGCTTATTTTTGGTTTTTAAGTTGGCTTGGTTTCTCCTTTGAGTGCTTTTTCTCTAAGGTAGTTCCTCCCTTTGCTGACCTCCATTGTTGTTTTTTATTTCTTCCTCATGGAGTATTCTCCTCATGGAGAATGTTGAGAATATTCTCTAGTGCAGGCTTTCTATTTGTAAATTCTTTTAACTTTTGTTTATTATGGAAGGATTTTATTTCATCTTCAAATTTGAAGGTAAGTTTTTCTGGGTATAGGATTCTTGGTTGGCAACTCTGTTCTTTCAGAGCTTGAAATATGTTGGTCCAGGTCCTTCTAGCTTTTAGAGTCTGGGTTGAGAATTCGGCTGCTATCCGTATTGGTCTCCCCCTATATGTAATCTCATGTTTTTCTCTCACAGCCTTCAAAATCCTAGCTCTATTTGGGGTAGTTTCTCTAATTTCTCTCTCAGAGGATTCATCACTTATGAAAAGCATGCATTAGATTTATGAGTGTTGATTTTATATCATGCTACATTACAGAATTCATTTATGAGTTCTAAATGTTTCTGGTGGAATTTTTCTGCTCATGTAAATATAGTCATGTCATCAAATAGTGATAGTTTGGGTTCTTATTTTCCTATTCATATCCCTTTAACTTCTTCAGTTTGTCTAATTGCTCTGGCTAGAATTTCAAGGACGATGTTGAATTTAAGTGATGAAAGAGGGCATCTCTGTCTTGCTCCAGTTTTTAGGGGGAATGCTTTCACTTTTTCTCCATTCAGAATAGTGTTGGCCATGGTCTTATCATCGATATTCTTTACAATTTTGTGGTATGTTCCTACTATCCCTTTTTTTTCTAGTGTTTGGAGCATGAAGGGAGCTTTTTTTTTTTTTATCAAGGGACTTTTCTGCATCTATTGAAATAATCTTGTAATTCTCAACTTTAAGCCTGTTGATGTGTTGAATTACATTTGTAGATTTCTGGATGTTGAACCAAACTTTCATCCCTGAGATGAAACCTACTTGATCATGGTGCACTACCTTTTTAATATATTTTTGTATGTGATTTTCTAAAATTTTGTTAAGAATTTTTGCATCTATGTTCATTAGAGACATTGGTCTGAAGTTTTCTTGTTGTGTCTTTGTCTGGCTTTGGCATCAGGGCGATATTAGCTACATAGAATGAGTTTGGAATGGTTTCCTCCTCTTTTATTTTATAGAATACTTTGAGGAGTATTGGAATGAGTTCTTTTTTGAAGGTCTTGTAGAACTCAGCTGAGAATCCATCTGGTCCTGGACTATTCTTTGTTGGTAGGCTTTTGATAACTTCTTCTATTTCTTGTTTGAAATTAACATATTTAAATTGTGTTTGTACTCCAGATTCAGTTTGGTTTCTATCACATCTCTAGAAACGTGTATATGTCTTTGAGATTTTCAATTTCGTTGGAGTATAGAATTTCAAAGTTCTGTCTATAGTTATGTTTTGCATTTCGGTAGTGTCTTTTGTGATATTTCCTTTTATATAATGAATTTTATTAATGTGAGTTTTTTCTCTTCTCTTCATAGTGTGGCTAAGGGCTTATCAATTATGTTTATTTTTTCAAAGAACCAACTCTTTATTTTGTCAATATTTTGTATTATTTCTTTTGTTTCAATTTCATTGATTTCAGCTCTGATTTTAATAATTTTCTCTTTTCTACTACTTCTGGTGTTGATCTAATCTTTTTCTATGGCTTTGAGCTGTAATTTTAGGTGATTTAATTGTTGACTTTTTTCTTTCATTAAATATGCTCCATGCAATAAATTTTCCTCTTAGTACTGCTTTCATAGTGTCCCAGATATTTTGAAATGTTGTATCATTGTTTTCATTTACATCTAAGAATTTTTTAATCTCCCCCCAATGTCTTCTGTTATGCATGTGTCATACAATAGTGTACTATTTAGTCTACAGATGTTGGAGTAGTTTCTGCTTTTTACTTTGTCATTGATTTCTAATTTTATTCCCTTATTATCTGATAGGGTGAAAGATAGCATCTCATTTTATATTTGCTAAAAGTACCTTTGTGGCATAATATATGGTCCATTTTAGAGAAGGATCTCTGTGCTGCTGAAAAGAAAGCATATTCACTCATTGATGGATGGATTATTATATATACTTCTATTAAGTCTAAATTATTGATTGTGTTACTGATTTCTTTAGTTTGTTCAATTTTTGTTTGGAAGGTCTGCTCAATGGTGATAGTGTTGTGTTAAAGTCACCTAGTATTGTGTTTTGGTCTATTTGTTTCCTGGAATTGAGAAGGATTTGTTTAATGTACATGGATGCACAAATATATAAATATTTATGATTGTTACATCTTGCTGATTTATGCTTCCCTTAAGCAGTATGAATGTCCCCCTTTATCCCTTTTGATGAACTTTGGCTTGAAGTCTGCTTTACCTAATATAAGGATGGAGACCCCTGCTTTTTTACCGAGTCCATGTACATGATCCATTCCCCATCCTTTCATCTTTATTCTGTGGATGTCTTTTTCTATGAGATGAGACTCTTGAAGAAAAATATTCTTGGGTCTTCCTTTTTAATCCAATCTGCTAGTCTGTGTATTTTGATTGATGAGTTTAGGGCACTAACATTCAGGATTATTATTGAGATATGAATTTTATTCCTAGTCATTTTGACTTATAACTTGACTTGGTTTCTCCTTTATTTGGCTATTCCTTTAGGGTAGTTCCTCCCTTTGCTGACTTACATTGTTGTTTTTCATTTCTTCCTCATGGAATATTTTGCTGAGAATGCTCTGTAGCACAGGCTTTCTATTTGCAAATTCTTTTAACTTTTGATTATCATAGGATTTTATATCATTGATAAATCTGAATGTTAGTTTTTCCGGGGATAGGATTCTTGGTTGGCATTCATGTTCTTTCAGAGCTTGAAATATGTTGCTCCATGCATTTCTTGCTTTTAGAATTGGGCTGAAAAATCTGCTGATATTAATATTGGCTTCCCCTTGTATGTAACCTTATGCTTTTCTCTCACAGCCTTTAAAATTCTCTTTATTTTGTATGTTAGGTATTTTTTTTATAATATGCCCTGATGTGGATCTGTTGTAATTTTGTACACTTGGTGTCCTTTTAGCCTCTTGTATTTGATTTTCCATTTCTTTCATCAGATTTGGGAAATTTTCTGCTATAATTTCATTCAATAGGTTATTCATTCCTTTGGTTTATGTCTCTGTGCCTTCATCACTCCCAATGATTTTTAAATTTGATATTTTTATGATATCCCATATTTTTTGTGGTTCCATTCATAATTCCTTACCATCTTCTCTGTTTGAACAACTTTGTTTTCAAGATTAAATATTTTGACTTCTGTGTCTGGGGTTCTGCCTTCCAAGTAATCTTACCTGCTGGTTATGCGTTCTATTGAGTTTTTATTTTGGTTTATTGTTTCTTTCATTTCAAGGGTTTATGTTTGGTTTATTTTCACAATCTGTCATTTTATTGAAGTGATCTTTTGCTTCCTGCAGTTGCTCTTTTAACTTTTTATTGGTGCAATCATTCATTGTTTGCATTTGCTCTCTTTTCTTATTGTTCAATTCTAGGATCATTTTAATTATGTACATTATGAACTCCCTTTCTGACATGTCTTCTTTCATGTTTCATTGAGTTCTATTGATATAGCATCTAGGTTTTTTTGGGACACTTTCTTCTCTTGTTTTCTCATGTTGTTTATGTATCTTCCTCTCTAGAAGTGCAAATTTGAGATATTGCAGTTTCCCCCTATAGACTTATAGGGTCCCTGCAGATTTCCAATACCTCACCTTGAAGTGAAAGATCAATATTAGCAGGGCACCAATCAATATGTGTCCTTAACCCAAATAGTCCCTATTAAGATATTAACCTTGTTGTCTTAATAAACAGAGATGATAAGTTCAAATTATTATCTATAGCAAAATCAATAGGTTTGCAATAAGAACCATAATTTCTAATGGTGGGCATAAGGGATGGGGAGGGGTGTAGAATATAATGTTAATGAGATAAGAAGTGAGTCTATGGATATACTGTGTTGTAGGATATGGAAAGCAGAAATAGAAGAAATAGGTTGTTAGCATGAGAAAAGGAAAAAGAGTCTCCAAGGATACAGATATATAAGAGGAAAATAGAGTGAGAAAAATATTAATAAAAGAAAAATATAGAAATATAATAGGTATATTAGGCATAATCTTAATAATTCTACTAATTAAAAAAATTCAGCAATAAAATTATACTGTACTGTTCAATCCTTCTATTCTTCAGTAGCCTGATGCTTGAGAGAAACTTGACAATTCAGTGTCCCAAGAAGGTTGCTGTCCCACTACCTCCAGGTCAGAAATAGTCAATGCTTGTGGGAAAAGGTGACCCCCATGTTGATAGATGATCTGCTGCAGTGTGGTTGCTGGAGATGGTGGGTCTGATGGCATGGGTCTGGGCTTGGTGCTGTAGATTTTTGGGGCCAAAAAATTTAATATACATTTAAAATTAGATGCTGATTGTAAATATTCAAGTGACCAGAAATCTGATTTTTGGTAATTTTCCTTCTCAAAAATCTTTAACTATACTCTAGATCCACATACTAAAAATAGAAAGATAAACTTTTTGATAGATCAAAATGCTCAATGCAGGGACAACTGTAGAAATGGAAGAATAACTTTCAGAGCACTGTCTCATGGTGTGTGTGTGTTCTTAAAATAAGTAGTGTAGTCAGAAAATAGGTTCCAGAGGGCAACAAACCTCCCACTTTCTTTTAATATTTGCTTGATCAGTGTTAAAGTGCTATGGTTGAAGTTTATTAGAATTATGCAACCTGAATGCCATCCTCGCTACAGAGGTCTCTAGGAATTGCAGAATTAATAGTCATCCAGGCACCTCTAAGAATTCTGGGCAGTGTGATGTTCTGACCATGCATCTAACACCACAGAGGCATGTGGAAGATGTAGGCCCCCAAAGACCATAAACATTCTAGCATAAAGCTATGTTGGTGCAGCCCTCACAATAGTGACTCCTTGGAGCTCTGAGACCCCTGGAATTCTCAGTATTGTAGTTCCCTCTAAGGTAGCACTGACATCAGAGGTCTCAAAAGCAGCAGGTCTTTGATAATTCAGAGTAATACAGTTCATCCTAAGTGGAACTCACCATCAAGACTCCCAGGATATAAATACAGCAAGCCTTCCTCTATACCTCTGAGGAATCTGGATAGTGCAATGCTGCCCTGGCCTGCAGGACATCAACGGGTACCTGGAGGTGGGTGCTGGGATTGAAAGAGACAAGAGACACGAGAAATGGAGACAAGACAAAAGCCTGATCAAGTCTCATTTATTAGAGGAATAAACACAGTTAATATAAAGTACAGAAACCAATCAGAGTAAAGCGCGCGAAGGCAAGACTAGTCTCGCGCCAGAACTCCAATAAGGAAGTGTAATTGTCCAATCATGAAGCACCACGCAATCTAGTGTGATGCACCTGGTATAGTCTGACAGGTGTGTAAACAGGTAATGGCACGCCCCACCAACATCTGGCAGGCGCCATCTTAGCTCAGCATGAGGCGCGGCAGGGGGTGTGACCATGAGTCAAAGCGCCTGACCATGAGCCAAGGCGCGTGACCTTGAGGCAAGGCAGGGCGCGTGACCTGCTGGCTCCGGACACAAGGCAAAGCTCATACATGTAGCCCTCAAGTTGGCTAGGAGCTACAGGCCCTGAGGTATTCTGGATATTGTAGTCTGGCCTTCTGCCTACAGAGCCCTCAGTGTGGAAGCTTATGTGATTGGTAGGCCACATAGGCACCTGGGACCCTCCAAGAATCTTGGGTAGTGTAGTTTACTTCTCTACCCCACAGCACTCACCAATGAGGATCCTGGGAGTTTCTGGTCCCTGAGGATTCTGAGCAACATATTCCAGTGTTTTGCCTGTGTGCCCCCACTGGGAGAGCCATGAGAACAACAGGCCACATGTTTGCCTTGGTACCCTGAGAATTCTAATGGAATACAGTCTTGTACCAATACAGTCCCCACTGTGGAGGCCTCTGGAAGTTCTAAGCTTTATATCTAGTTTAGTCTCAGGAATTATGTGTAGTGTAGTTTGATATTAAGTTTGTCCAGCCCTCACTGTGGAGTCCTCTTGAAGTTGAAGGCTGAAACTCAACTCAGAAACACACAAAAGGATTTTAGATAGTATAACCCTATAGTTCTCAATGCAGAGGAGCTTGGGAGCTGTTGGCAATACATATTGTGGGTAATGTAGTCTTGTGCTTTGCCCATTCCACACAGAGGAAACTGGTAGCTCAAGTCCTATTAGAATTGTGGGTAAAGCAGTCCAGTGGTTTGCTCACTCAAAACACAGGGTTCTGGCAGTCCCAGAGGACAATTGGTAATAAAGGACAATACTCTTGCTCAATTATTACAGATAATAATTACAGATAAATATCTGTAATATATTACAGATAAATATTACAGGTGCTAGAACACCTGAGGATTGTGGGTACACAAGGCTAATGGTTTATCTGATCACCACAGAGAATACTGGGAGTTGCAGCTCCTGAGAGTTCTAGATAATTTAATCTAGTGTTTTATGTGCACAGACCTGCTTGGAGAAGGGCTATAGTAACTGCAAACTCTTCTTTTTCCTGGTATTCTGAAGATTCTAGGTAGTGTGCTCTAACATTGCAGCCCTCATCACAGAAACTTCTAGAAGTTGCAGAATACAGGAATCCCCAGGGAATTTGTACACTAAAGTTGGGTATTCCATTTTTGAAATTTTCACTCCAAAGGCTCCTTGGAACAGTAGGTACCCAAGGGTAACATGTAGCACAGTTTGTCATTCTGCTGCCCATCCCTCACTGCAGAAATCTCTGTGAGCTGCAGGTACCCAAGGGCTATTGGTAGTGCACTCTGCCATTTGGCCCATGCTATGCTCATTGCACTGGGACCTGGAAACTGTGGACCCTGAAGGACTGTGGGCAGTGCAGTCCATTGTAAATTATGAAGCCCTGATCCAAGAGCCTCCTAGGAGCTTCTTGCTACATTTTCAACCAGTCACTCCTGAGATCTCCGGGCAATATGGTCCAGCATTCTGCTGTCCAGCAATGACCAATATGGCCCCCAGAAGCTTTGGATCATGTGCTTGTCCTGGTATCCCAAGAATTCTGAGTAGTGTAGCTCAGAATCCTGTCTTCCTAGCCCTCTCCATAAAGGATTGTAGGAGCTGTAGCAGTATGTATGCCCAGGCACCCCCAGGGGTTCTAAGCAGTGTAGTCTGGACTCTACTGCCACAGCTGTCACCACACTGCCTTCTGGGAAATGTCAAATAGCCCACAAATCTGTGCACAGACTCACCAAGAAAGCTCCAGTATCTTTTGTAAAAATCAAGGTTACATAGTTAAAGAATTCTTTCCACAATGTTATTGCATTGACACATCAAATTCTCATTGTTTCAAGTACTTTAACACTGAAAAAAGAGAGCCATAAAAACAGGAATAAAGTTAAGCAGTAAGGTGACACTAGTCTTCCCTCAATTCCCCCATGAGGTCCAGGGGACTCCCATGCCATTCCTGCAACATTCTGAGGTTGTGTCTCAGTGTTTCTTTTTTCAGTGTCCTGGGATTCCTCCCCAGATACACAACCTGTTTATAACAATATTATGCTATGACATCATGTTATGAGTTTGAGCAGCCAAACCCTCAACAAAGGATGCTTTTGGAAAAGTAAACCCAGCTAAAACATTACCTATGAAAGTAAAGAACATGGCAGAGCTTCCTCCTCAACACATAGAATAGTGGATGACAGGCTTTCCCTCATTATTCCTCACCTTGTTCTCAGATTCACTTTGGTTATCCTGAAGCCACAGTGACATCTCACTTGAAGGTGCCAAGAAGACATGGTCTCCAGGTGTTCCCAGTAAAGGCATCTATCTCCCTGTATGGACCTCAAGAAGAAGGAGGATTTTGTCACCTGAGTCATGGCCCCAAAGTGCCCTCATTCTTAGTTTCTTACCCATGTGGGTATAGAATACCCATTTCTGGCAGGCAGATGATTCGAGGGGAGCAGGAAAAGCAGCCCTGAGAACCACCTGTGTGGTTCTCTGTGGGCAAAACAGGACACTTAATGCTCACTGTTCAGCGTTGCCCCTTCATCCCCTTCTGTCACTTCTGATGAAGCTATGAAATTCATGGTTTTGATTTTTCTAGGCAATGATTTTGGTAACTTGGGGATAGGAAGAACAGTAGAGTGCAACAGACATTATTACCTATGTACATTTATGACTGCATGACCAATGTGATCCCACAATATGTACAATCAGAAAAATGAGAAATTATATACCATTTATGTATGATTTATCAAAATGCATAAATGCATTCTAATATCATGTATAAAAAATTAGAACAAATTTAAAAAATTTAAAGCAATATTAAATTTAAAAATTAAATAGCAATAAAGCCCATAATCCCATGTTTGATGAGAAAGTGTGGTGATAGCAAAAAGCAAAATATATGATTGACAGGCTAAAGTTCATTGATTTCTTTTTTTTTCTTTTTTTTTTATTGTAAACAAAAGGGATACATGTGTTTCTCTGTTTGTACATGGCGTAAAGGCATACCATTTGTGTAATCATAAATTTACATAGAGTAATGTTGTTTGATTCATTCTGTTATTTTTTCCCTTCCCCCCACCCCTCCCACCCCTCTTTACCCTCTATACAGTACTTCCTTCCTCCATACTTGCCCCCCTACCTAACCCTAACTCTAACCCTAACACTAACCCTTCCCTCCCCCCCATTATGTGTCATCCTCCACTTATTAGCGATATCATTCGTCCTTTGGCTTTTTGAGATTGGCTTATCTCACTTAGCATGATATTCTCCAATTTCATCCATTTGCCTGCAAATGCCATAATTTTATCATTCTTTATGGCTGAGTAATATTCCATTGTATATATATACCACAGTTTCTTTATCCACTCATCAACTGAAGGGCATCTAGGTTGGTTCCACAGTCTGGCTATTGTGAATTGAGCAGCTATGAACATTGATGTGGCTGTGTCTCTGTAGTATGCTGATATTAAGTCCTTTGGGTATAGGCGAAGGAGTGGGATAGCTGGGTCAAATGGCGGGTCCATTCCAAGTTTTCTAAGGAATCTCCACACTGCTTTCCAGAGTGGCTGCACTAATTTGCAGCCCCACCAGCAATGTATGAGTGTACCTTTCTCCCCACATCCTCGCCAACACCTGTTGTTGCTCGTATTCTTGATAATCGCCATTCTAATTGGGGTGAGATGGAATCTTAGGGTGGTTTTGATTTGCATTTCTCTTATTACTAGAGATGTTGAACATTTTTTCATATGTTTGTTGATTGCTTGTACGTCATCTTCTGTGAAGTGTCTATTCATTTCCTTAGCCCATTTGTCGACTGGATTATTTGAATTCTTGGAGTAAAGTTTTTTGAGTTCTTTATAGACTCTGGAGATTAGTGCTCTATCTGAAGTATGATTGGCAAAGATATTCTCCCATTCTGTAGGCTCTTTCTTCGCATTGCTGATAGTTTCCTTTGCTGAGACAAAGCTTTTTAGTTTGAATCTATCCCAGTAGTTGATTCTAGCTTTTATTTCGTGTGCTATGGGAGTCCTGTTAAGGAAGTCTGATCCTAGACCAACAAGGTGAAGATTTGGACCTACTTTTTCTTCTATAATCTGCAGGGTCTCTGGTCTGATTCCGAGGTCCTTAATCCATTTTGAGTTTACTTTCGTGCATGGTGAGAGATATGGGTTTAGTTTCATTCTGTTGCATATGGATTTCCAATTCTCCCAGCACCACTTGTTGAAGAGGCTATCTTTTCTCCATTGCATATTTTTGGCACCTTTGTCTAGTATGAGAAAATTGTATTTATTTGGGTTTGTGTCCGTGTCCTCTATTCTGTACCATTGATCTACCTTTCTATTTTGGTACCAATACCATGCCGTTTTTGTTACTATTGCTTTGTAGTAGAGTTGAAGATCTGGTATTGCAATACCCCCTGTTTTGCTCTTCCTGCTAAGGATTGCTTTAGCTATTCTGGGTTTCTTATTTTTCCAGATGAATTTCATAATTGCTTGCTCTATTTCTGTAAGGTACGTCATTGGGATTTTAATTGGAATTGCATTGAATTTGTATAGCACTTTAGGTAGTATGGCCATTTTGACAATATTAATTCTTCCTATCCAAGAACATGGAAGATCTTTCCATCTTCTAAGGTATTCTTTAATTTCTTTCTTTAGTGTTGTATAGTTCTCATTGTAGAGGTCTTCCACCTCTTTTGTGAGATTGATTCCCAAGTATTTTATTTTTTCGAGGCTATTGTGAATGGGGTAGTTTTCCTAATTTCTCTTTCTGAAGATTCATCACTTATGTATAAAAATGCGTTGGATTTATGGGCCTTGATCTTGTAACCTGCTACTTTACTGAATTCACTTATGAGTTCCAAGAGTTTTCTGGTGGAATTTCCAGGTTCCTCTAAATATATAATCATGTCATCAGCGAACAGGGATAGTTTGAGTTCTTCTTTCCCAATTCGTATCCCTTTAATTTCTTTGGTTTGTCTAATTGCTCTGGCCAGAGTCTCAAGAATGATGTTGAATAGAAGTGGTGAAAGAGGGCATCCCTGCCTTGTTCCAGTTTTTAGGGGGAATGCTTTCAGTTTTTCACCATTTAGAATGATATTAGCCTCGGGCTTAGCATAGATGGCCTTTACAATGTTAAGGAATGTTCCCACTATCCCTATTTTTTCTAGTGTTTTGAGCATGAAGGGGTGCTGTATTTTATCAAATGCTTTTTCTGCATCTATTGAAATAATCATGTGATTCTTGACTTTAAGTCTATTAATGTGGTGAATTACGTTTATTGATTTCCTGATGTTGAACCAACCTTGCATCCCTGGGATGAAACCAACTTGATCATGGTGCACTATCTTCTTAATATGTTTTTGTATGCGATTTGCTAAAATTTTGTTGAGAATTTTTGCATCGATGTTCATTAAGGATATTGGTCTGAAATTTTCTTTCCTTGATGAGTCTCTGTCTGGTTTAGGTATCAGGGTGATATTGGCTTCATAGAATGAGTTTGGGAGGGTTCCCTCCTCTTCTATTTTATGGAATACTTTGAGAAGTATTGGAATGAGCTCTTCTTTAAAGGTTTTGTAGAACTCGGCTGAGAACCCATCTGGTCCCGGACTTTTCTTTGTTGGTAGGCTTTTGATGACTTCTTCTATTTCAGTACTTGAAATTGGTCTATTTAAATTGTTTATGTCCTCCTCATTCAGTTTAGGCAATTCATATGTCTCTAGAAACCTGTTGATGCCTTCAAAATTTTCTATTTTGTTGGAGTATAGATTTTCAAAATAGCTTCTAATTATGTTTTGTATTTCAATCGTGTCTGTTGTGATATTTCCTTGTTCATTCCGAATTTTAGTGATTTGGTTTTTCTCTCGTCTTCTCTTTGTTAGTGTTTCTAAAGATTTATCAATTTTGTTTATTTTTTTGAAGAACCAACTGTTTTGTCAATTTTTTGTATTGTTTCTTTTGTTTCAATTTCATTGATTTCAGCTCTGAGTTTAACTATTTCCTGCCTTCTACTACTTTTGGTGCTGTTCTGTTCTTCTTTTTCTAGGGTTTTGAGCTGTAGTGTTAGGTCGTTTATTTGTTGAGTTTACTTCTTTTATTAAATGTGCTCCATGAAATAAATTTCCCTCTAAGTACTGCTTTCATGGTGTCCCAGAGATTTTGATATGATGTTTCTTTGTTCTCATTTACCTCTAAGAATTTTTTAATTTCTTTCCTAATATCTTCTGTTATCCATTCATCATATAATAGCATATTGTTTAATCTCCAGATGTTGGAATAGTTTCTGTGTTTTACTCTTTCATTTATTTCTAACTTCAATCCATTATGATCTGATAGAATACATGCTAGTGTCTCTATCTTCTTGTATTTGCTAACATTAGCTTTGTGGCATAATATATGGTCTATTTTAGAGAAGGATCCATGTGCTGCTGAGAAGAAAGTGTATTCGCTCTAGGTTGGATGGTATATTCTATAAATGTCCGGTAAGTCTAAATTATTGATTGTGTTATTGAGATCTATGGTTTCTTTGTTCAATTTTTATCTGGAAGATCTGTCCAGTGGTGAGAGAGGCGTGTTAAAATCACCTAGTATTATTGTGTTATGGTCTATTTGGTTTCTGAAATTGAGAAGGATTTGTTTGACATACATGGATGAGCCACTGTTTGGGGCATAGATGTTTATGATTGTTATATCTTGCTGATTTATGCTTCCCTTAAGCAGTATGAAATGACCTTCTTTATCCCTTCTGACTAACTTTGGCTTGAAGTCCACATTATCGGAAATGAGGATGGATACACCAGTTTTTTTGCTGTGTCCATGTGCATGGTATGTTTTTCCCCATCCTTTCACCTTTAGTCTATGGGTATCCTTTCTATGAGGTGAGTCTCTTGCAGGCAACATATTGTTGGATCTTTCTTTTTAATCCAATCTGCCAGTCTATGTCTTTTGATTTAGAAATTCAGGCCATTGACATTCAGGGTTATTATAGAGATATGATTTGGTTTCCCGGTCATTTGGTTCATTTTTTAAATTTTATTTATTTATTTGTTTGACACAACTTGTTTCCTCCTTTATTTGACAATTCCTTTAGGATAATTCCTCCCTTTGCTGATTTGCTTCTTTGTTTTTCATCTCTTCCTCATGGAATATTTTGCTGAGAATGTTCTGTAATGCTGGCTTTCTTTTTGTAAATTCTTTTAGCTTTGTTTATCATGGAAGGATTTTATTTCATCGTCAAATTTGAAGGTAAGTTTTGCTGGGTATAAGATTCTTGGTTGGCATCCATTTTCTTTCAGTACTTGAAAAATGTTGTTCCAGGCCCTTCTAGCTTTTAGGGTCTGGATTGAAAAATCTGCTGATATCCGTATTGGTTTCCCCCTGAATGTAATTTGGTTCTTTTCTCTCACAGCCTTTAAAATTCTGTCTTTATTTTGTATGTTTGTTATTTTCATTATAATGTGACTTGGTGTGGGTCTGTTGTAATTTTGTGTATTTGGAGTCCTATAAGCCTCTTGAACTTGATTTTCCATTTCATTCTTCAGATTTGGGAAATTTTCTGATATTATTTCATTGAATAAATTGTTCATTCCTTTGGCTTGTTTCTGTAGGCCTACCTCAGTCCCAATAATTCTTAAATTTGGCCTTTTCATGATATCCCATAGTTCTTGTCGATTCTGTTCATGATTTCTTACCATCTTCTCTGTTTGTTCAACTTTGTTTTCAAGGTTAAATATTTTGTCTTCAATGTCTGAGGTTCTGTCTTCCAGGTGTTCTATCCTATTGGATATGCTTTCTATGGAGTTCTTAATTTGGTTTATTGTTTCCTTCATGTCAAGGATTTCAGTTTGGTTTTTTTTCAATATCCCTAACTCTTTATTGAAATGATCTTTTGCTTCCTGTATTTGCTCTTTTAACTGTCGATTGGTGCGATCAATCAATTCTTGCATTTGCTCTTTCATGTCATCATTCAGTGCGTGCATTTGCTCTTTCATCTCATCGTTTGCTTCTCTGATCATTTTAATTATGTACATTCTGAACTCCTTTTCTGTCATTTCTTCTGCCATGCTGTCACTGGGTTTTATTGATGTAACATCTAGATTTGTTTGCAGCATTTTCTTTCCTTGTTTTCTCATATTGTTCAGGTATCAAAGGACCGCTGAGATATTGCAGATTTCCTCTATTGACTTACAATATCCCTGAAGATTTCTATATATATCCCCCCTTAGCCTTCAGTAGGCTGAAGTCTTGGAGGAAGTTGATAATGCGGTGCTCCACAAGGAAGCTGCCTCTCTAGGAGTGGTGGCCTTCAGGTGGGGTATAATCCCTGCTAGTGGGCAGAGGTGCCTCCACTTGTTGACCAATGGTCATCCAAAGGGGACCTAGGCTGTGGGCTGAGGCAAGGCCTGTTTGGGCCTGAGTCTCTGGTTTTACCATCCTTGTGGGGAAACCTCACCCAGCAAGGAAGACTCACCCGGTGGGGAGGTCTCGCTGCTCAGTTCCCTCCTAGAGGTTCCTCTCAATTTACAGCTACCACCTGGGCTGGGCTGCCTTCCTCTGCAAAGTTCCCAGGGGCCCGGCTCTACCTCCTGGGCCTGGGAGCCTCACCCTTTGCAGATGAATCTCCTTAGGCTGCCCTTCCTCAGAGAATCTGCCCGCAGGCCTGGAACCTTCGCTCTGCCCTAAGCCTGTCTCTGTGCGGCTCTTCCACCAGGAAGCCTCCTAGATCCTGAGACCCTGCTCTGCACCTAATCGCCTGGCTATGCGGCCCCTCCTCTGAGCAGCCACCTGGGGCCCCGTACAATCGCTCTGAATCCCAGAGACCCGCCAAACACCTCTTCCTCCAGACAGCCGCCCAGTATTCCGGTGGGGTCACTAGGAGTCCATGAAACTCACTGCGTGCCTCCACCTCCACCAACCACCCGTAGCCCTGGGCAATCAATCACTCCGAGTCGAAGTGACCCTCCCTGTTCCTCCTCCTTCTCCAGATAACCCCCCGGGTGTTCAGGAGCGGTCGCTCTGAGTGGCTCTGAGTCCATGTGACCCGCAGCACGGGTCCTCTGGGCAACCGCCCAGAGCTCTGGTGCAGCCACTCAAGACCAAGCGTCCCACCACGCCTCTCCTCCAGGCAGCCCCCTGTGTTCAGGAGCTGTCACTTTAAGTCCAAACAACTCACCACTCGCCTTCTCCTCTGAGCAGCCGCCTGGAGCGCTAATGCAGTCACTGCGAGTCCAAACGACCCGCCGCACTCCTCCTCCTCCTCCTCCTACTCCTCCAGGCAGGCCCCAGGGTTCAGAAGTGGTCTGAGTCCAAACAGTTCGCCACGCAGACCCTCCTCTGGCAACCGCTTGTAGCTCTGGGGTAGTCACCCCGAATCCAAGAGGCTGCGCTCCTCTTCCTCCTCCTCATCCTCAGGGCAGGCCCCGGTGTTCAGAAGCGTCGTTCTTATTCCAAACAGCTCGCCGCGCAGCTTCTCCTCTGGCAACCGCCTGTAGCTCTGGTGCAGTCACTCCAAATCCAAGTGGCCACGCTCCTCCTCCTCCTCCTCAGGGCAGGCCCCGGTGTCCTGAGTCCACACAGCTCTCCTTGGCACTCTTCCCCTGGGCAGCCGCCGGAGCCCCAGTGGTTGCTCCGAGTCCCAGCGCTGTGCCGAGCGGCCTCCTTTACGATGCTCCCAGTTGTCCGCGTTCACTGCTCCAGCGGGGGAAGGGGCGTCTCGCCGGCAGTTCTACTTCATAAAGTTTCCTGCGTTCCGGGACCACCGTCCCATTCGGGACGCCTTCCCAAGGGGTGAGAGTCACCCGGCTGCTTTGAGTTGGTCCCAAGCATCTCAATATCTCCTCTTTTGAATCCTGAGTCCTGGAGCAACATGAAATGCAGACACCCTCTAGGCCGCTATCTTGAAACCCCTCAGGACATCACTTTCTTATGTTCACATATGAACCTGATTTCTTATATATCAGCAAATTTTGTGGGAAAAATTGGAATTTAAAACTAGACTAAGAAAAATTATAAACAATAACATTTATAATAATGCCCTCAAAATTGAAAATTTTAAATAACTTATAAATTACAATTGTACTTTCCAAAAACTAAGAAGCACAATTGAAAGAAACAAAGGAAATATAAATAATTGCATACATATTCCTTGTTCAGATCTCTACGTAGGATGATCTTTACTCAAATTTGAATTATGGTTTGGTGCAATCACACTCAAATATTCAATGAACTCCCTCTGAATTTAGAATAGATGGCACAGACTGCAGATGGACCAACAATGAACTGGCATATGTCAATCCCAACACCTGTTAGAAAGCTGAAGTGGTGGCCATAATGTGATGGGCTGTGAACTTGGTTGGGCAGGGTGGCACATGCCTGTAGTCCCAGTGCCTCAGGAGATTGAGGCAGAAGGATTGAGAATTCAAAGACAGCTTTAGCAAAAGCGAGGTTTTAAGCAATTCAGTCAGACTCTGTCTCTAAATAAAATACAAAATAAGGCTGGGGATGTGGCTCAGTCACTGAATGAGCATGAATTTAATTCCTGATATAAAAAAAAACCACAAAAACCAAAACCAAACAAACAAAAAATAAAATAACAACATCAAATACCCCACAGTTTGGATATAATGCTGCTCAAAACACAATAGACATTATCTGGGAAATAAAACACAGAAAGAGGTCGTGGAGTCCCAGGCTGACTGCAGGAAAAGGGGTAAAACCTGAGAACCTGCCAAAGGACAGGATGCACACATCTGCTTTGGTGCTTGGTACATTCTTTCCTTGAGTGGAAAACTTCAGATTTTAGGCAGGTACATGTATTATGCCAGCAACATGAGAGGCTGAGGCAGGAGGATGGCAAGTTGAAGGCCAGTCTCAGTGAACTAGTCACAAAATAAAAAAGTAGAGGGTTGGGCATATAGTTCAGTGGAACAGTGCCCCTGGACAGATACTGAAACCCAAGTACCAAAAGAAAAAAGAAAAGCAGTGCTATTTTCAGAGATGCAGTCTGGAGGGGATATTACTGTTTTTAGAAATCCATAGGAAAGGCTTTGACTGGCAAAATCTGAGGTAGTGGGTCTATAAACAAGGCACTGTCCTACCTGATGGCCTGCACAGAGCACCATACAATTCAATGGCTCTTGGGGCTTACATCTCCAGGAGGAAAGATTCAGGAGCCTATGGTGGGTGCTGTGCCACCAGGAAGCTGCCTACTTCTGCTGATACAACACATGAACATAGACCCTCCTCCATGTACAAATTCTGGGGACTGCTGCTGGGGTGAGTTGGTAAATTCTTCAAGTAAAGAAAGTCCATAACCTACTGGTGGGAGCAGGAGTGTGGTCCATGTGTGGCATAACACAGCCTTAATTGGGGAGGCAGACACTGCATCCAGCCCACCATCCTGGGTCCCTTGAGCCAGGCTGAGCACATTTGGCCTCCACCTACCTCTCTGGAAGAATCTATCCCAACATTGATCCCAGCAGCCTCCTCAGGCTTCCAGATACCAAATGATCATGGTCTTGGGAGGAGATTTTGCTGGCCTATCTCCTGCCACAATTGTGACAAGATTTCCTTGTGTTCAGCTGCTCAAGACCTGCCTGACCACCTGGTATGTGGCTCTGCTTCTGCTTTTTCTGACTGCCCTTTCATCAGAACTTGGAGAGCACTCTGAGAGACAGAACCAGAGGAAAACCACAGTCTCTAGCCTGGAAGCAAGGGCAGGTCCACAGCCTTGGGAACAGTACAATAAGACACCCATGGATTTCATGAGACTTAGTTACTTAAGCTGTAAAGTGTAACAAGAAGAAAATTCAAAAGTCCAAACCAGGACTACAAGTGTGAAAGTTCAGAACAGCAAGATGAGTAGGAACCCAAAAGCTCTGAGAAGGCAAAGGCAGGTTGTCTGTCAAGAACTGAACACCTTGCTTAACCACACCAACTTCTTTAAAAAGGTGACTTTCTTTATATTTCTGAAGGGAAAAGTGTTTCCAGCTCAGAATTCTTCTCCTGCCAAATGGTTTGTCAGGTAGGAGTGTGGATTTCAGACCCTTTTAAGACATTCAACCGTTCAGAAAATTTACCTTCTTGGTGCTTTTTGATAAAAACTAAATGAGGATGTTCTCTAAAAAAAGCAAGGGAGTTAAGGAAGAAAGAACAAAGTTGCCATTCAGCAGGCACTGGAGTCACCCAGCAAAGCAGGGATGGGAGCTCCAGTCATGGCAATGCTACCCAACTCAACCCTGGAAGCCATCCCTTGCAGTGGCAACAGGAAGAGGAGACCCCATGCAGAGAATTCTCAGATGGGGTACTTGAAACTCTGGGAGATGTTATGAGTGAAATAAAAGCATATGTGCAAGAAAAAAGGCATATAGAAGGCAAACATGATGGTGTGCACCCATAATCCAAGTGGCTGGGAATGCAGATGCAGAAGAATCTTGAGTTCAAAGCCAAACTCGACAATTTAGAGATACCTTAAGCAACTCAGCAAGACCCTATATCTATATAAAATATTAAAAGGGCTGGGGATGTGGCTTGGTGGTAAAAGGACTACCTCTGGTTTTAATATCTGGTATCAAAAAATAAAATAAAGAAAAGAATAAAGAAAAAAAATGCATACAGAAATTTCATGAAAACAAAAAGGTAAAGGGAAAATATACATAGGACACTAAGAAATGCAGTTGAATCAGAGTATTCTACAAGGGAGATCACAGACTCTATTGGATTTGATAGACAAAATGCACATGTAAATGATAACCATAAACAGAACTAGAAAAACATTTCTGCCCTGGCTTATGTGGGTAAGTCGAAGGAGTATGACATCCTCTGTGGCATGGTCCTGGAAGGTGAGGCAGATGACTGCAGTGAGGAGCACAGTGGAGACTGATTAGAAGAACCTTTGCCCACATTCTGCCCCTCAAACTAAACCCAAGGTGATAAAGTGTTCAATGGAGAACTTCAAGGTCTATGTTAAGGGGATCTACCTGCAGATCCATGATCAACAAGGTCAGCAACTGTCACGGTGACTCCAGCAGAAATCATCAGAGTCCAGTGCATTATGGTGGATGAGCTGGCTGTTGTAGAAGCAGACTTCCTTGGAAGATTCCAGTGGAAGGTCCAATAGCCATGCCTTGAGGGCAGACAGGGAGGGATTCAGCTCCTCACTGCTGACAGCCAGAGGGCAGAGACCTGGGCTACATATGAACAAGGGTGGCAGGATAGTGGTCAGTTTTTCCTGGTACATCTCACCTCTTTGTAGTGGTCTGCAGGACACAGCAGAGGCTGCCTCAGGCTGCAGCAACTTCCTAGGAGAAAACATCAGACTAGCTCAGTGTGTGTCCCACAAAGAGTGGCCCTGAAAGGCATGGTATCCAGCACCCACCTCACTGCCTGGACCCTCCCCTGTGGCTACAAAGGCAAGGGTAGAGTTCCAGTGGTCCACGCACCAAAAATACTCAGAGGAGACCAACACTAGATACTAAAATACCTTAGCAGTTTATCTACAACTTTCTGCAAAGTATTGAAAACTGAAAATGTTTAGCAAGAGTCTGAGAGATGAGTGAATTGGACAGAAGCTGGTCATAATGCAGTGATTTACACTGGTGACCACTCATCTGGTGCTGCTACTGTGTTCCCAGTATACAATTATTTGACCTTCCTGTAGCAGCCAGAGCAGCAGGCCCTGTCATCATCCCCATGTATTTGATAGGAGGTCATGGGAACATGCCTGAGATCACACACCTGGGTGGAGCTGGTCCTGGATGTAAGCTTGTAATGGGTGGTGTCAGGGGAGATGCTTATGTAACAAGGATGCACAGAAAATGGGAGAAATGTACACAATGCAGTGATGAAACCAATCGGGGGCTGTTCTAGGCACCAGCCCCACACTGAATAGCCTGGGCTGCCCAAGCTGTCCTGATTCTGGTTTTGGGATCATGCCTTAGGACAGTTGAGCACAGAGGGAAATGAGATGGCCCAACAATACTGAGGGGTGAGATGGTTGGCCACTGCTGACTCAATGAAATAAGAAACTGACCACCAATGAGAAATGAGTCCCAGAGACTCATTTCTGACCTCACCTTCAGTCAGATATGGAACCTGCCTCCCAAGCTGACCCCAACTCTTCCCAGCTAAATTCCAGAGCACCCAAATCCTGTGCTGACCTCACCCCCAGTCAGATGTAAAACCTGCCTCCCAAGCTGACCCCAACTCCTCCCAGCTAAACTCCAGAGCACCGAAATGCTAGGTGTTGAACATCATGCAGTCCTGGAGGGGCAGGTCCTGCTGATGCTTCTGGCCAGAGCCACTTCTTTGCCTGGTATTACTATAGATCTAGTTTTCTAAGGCTCATTTTAGCTCTGGGAACCCCTGAAGATTAGCCAGGGTGAAAAGTGGGCACACTCCATGTGAGAAAACAACCCTGGAGGGAAGAGTTCAAAAGAACACAGCACCAGTAGCAGGGGGACAGATCATTGGAGGGGACTGGGGGACATGGGAAGGCACCCAAGAGAGAGGAAAGGATAGACAAAGGTGAGAGAGAAACCTGGTGGAGTGGGGCACCTGAGAAGAGGGGCAGTCACCTGGGGGAAGAGGGAGTACAGGAAGTAATTTAGGAAGCATCCTTGGGATAGGAGAAGCCACAATGGAAAGAGCCACCTTTTGCTAGGAGGAGCACCTGTGGAGTTGGAGAAGTAACCTGAGTGGAGGTGGGGAGAGCCTGTGCTGGTAGTGGTAGCTGTTTGGGCTGGGCAGAGTTGCCAATGGAGATATGGGAAGTTGTCTGGTGGTCAAGGTGCCTGCCTGAGGAGTGAGAGAAGCCCCCTTTGGTGCTTGGGTAACTTTCAAGGGTGCCAGGAGAGTCACCTGGGGTGGCCTGTTATCCTTACCTGCTGGATCTTGCTGGGTTTGGTGTTCATGGCTAATGCAAAGCACTTCAGCCTCTGGCACACCTCTCTGGAATAGTGCCAGCTCTTGAGTGCTTTGGGGAAGATCAAGTGTGGTAGTGGGTTTGTGGATGAAGACAGTGAGGACAGTGGTTTCAGAACAGGATCCTCCACATGTTTCCTGATCAGGACCAGCTCTCTGAGGATGATGACACTTGTCACCCTGAACCCCCATCCACAAATTTTCTAGGGGACATCTCCCCTGTCTTCAGCCTTTCCCACAGGAATGCACATTCCCTGACTCATAAATGCAGAGCACTGCAAGGAGTCTGGCTGAGGAGTCCCTCTTGGCCATGCACCCTACTGGCCCACCACTCTTCCCAAACCCAGGATTTTCCCTCAAGCCCAGACCTGTGGGACACAGTGGTTACCAACACACTGCCTGAAACTCAGTTCCTGTTCACCCAATTGCAACCTTTCTTGCCTTTCCATTGCCTCCCAGTACTTCCCTCCATGACTTACTCCTGTTCAGTCCTTGCCACATTTCAATTCCTATCACTCTGAGAGGCTCCCTGAGGCCTAGATATGAGACAAACTTTCCATCCATGTCCATTGTCACTGACCAAAGGCTCTATTATCCACTCAGGCTCAGGTGGCAGATGGGAGGAGATGGACAAGAAGATGACATCAGCCACCTAGTCCTTAGGAGGCAGGGAGCCCAGCTTGGGCCTGACTCACAGCCAACAAGAAACACTGATGCCATACTACTTATGGTGTTGTCGCTGTAAATTCTTGCTTCTCCCACCAGTCACCCACTGCAGCCTTCATGGTGCATTCAACCCCTCAGCACAACTGGTGGAGCCAGTGCAGACATATGCCCACAGAACCTCTTCTACGGCAGTAGCTCTACAGTTTGATCAGTACCACCACAACCAGTCTCCTCACATCCATACTGTAGTGAATGTCATTCCAGAACTTCACCAGCTCCCACTGTCTCCTGACACCTGGCAATTCTGGAAGAAAATACTGAGCACTGGCTGCCCTCACCTCCCTGGTTGACAACCCTGCAAACCAACCTTGAGGAAGGAAGTAATGTAAGAGATTGAACACAATGATCATCAAATCCACAGTGTGGTGAAGCAGAGCAGGTACTACAGTGCCCACAAGGCTCTGAGGAATTGCCCTGAACACCCAGGCATTTTTCAAGCCATGTGAGAACCTCACCTCACCCTCCAAGTAGCCAGATCTGTCAACCCACCTTGACACTCTTCACCTTTTCCAACAGAGGATGGTTCTCAGCTGCACAGGTAAAGAAGTTAAGGCATGGAGAGAGAGGACTGACAACCCATCTTTGGGTGCACAGTTAAGGTGACACCACAGTCAGCACTACAGGTTTAGACCCAAGGGGCCAGTGTTGATCCATACTTTAAGTGAATGACAACCCAGTAGGGCCAGGCCCTCAGATGCTAGGAATGTTCAAAGTTGAGTGGGGTAAAAGGGACCCTGTCTTTGCCCAGTAACAGCTCAGTCTTCCTGAGTCAGATTTGACCAACAACCAAGGATTCCCAGGCTGGCACTTCCAGTACTCAGTGAGGTCCCTCCATTTACTAAACCCTGACAGTCCACCCTGTTCCCTCTGGTACCATGCCCACAGAACTGGAAGAAGGTACTGGGAATTATATGCCCTGCTCTCTGAGGTTGTGATCCCATGGCCCCCTGCCATCTCAGAACACACCTGCCTGCCCTGACCCAGATGTAGGACTTGGCTCTGGTAAGAAGCCCCTGCACAGGACAGGTTCTGCTCTGTGCTAGGTGTGGTGGCTACTTTCCCTCAGGTCTCAGATACATGTTGTATCATCAGACATACCTGTGAGCCATCGTGACTGAGGTTATAACCCTCTCTGGGGCTTCTCAGCAAGATAAAGTAAGGCAGGCTGCAGACTCTGGGAGAGGAAGGAATATATCAACAGGTCCTAGACAGAAATGCATTGGGAGTTCTAGGATGAGGAAAAGGTCACTTTAAGGAAACTGGGGACCCAGACAGAGGTCTGAAAGCTGGGCAGGGCCAGAGACAGTCCCTGGGGGTCCTGCCAGATGTACACTTGCTCTTTACAGATCCCTCTGGCTGCGGGATGGACTTAACAAGGCCCTAAGCAACTTAGCGAGTCCCTGTTTCAAACTCAAAAATAAAAATAAATGAATAAAAAAGGTTTGGGATGTGGTTCATTGGTTGAGTGTCAATCCCTGGTACCAAAAATATCCCTTATGGGCCAGACATATCACTATTTGGAACCTGCCCAGCATCATCCAGATACACTTTAATCATATACACCACTGTTTAGAGAGGAACATGAAGCAATACCCTCATAGTAGATGGGCAAATAAAGATTACAAGTGGCTCTATCAATAAGGTTAGGTGGTGATGCAAAACATGTGGAGATCCAAGGTACCACCAGATGACTGGAAAGACACTTCTGTTCTTCAAAGTGTGAGAAATAGAAGGTCTGGTAGTTCATTTTCAGAATCTAGTATTCATCCTTAATTGAATCCAATTGTAACCCTTTCCTATTCCCTGCCCTAATTCTAAAATTAGTCAATTGAGTAGACTGTAACCCCAAACTCCTCAAGTCAGAGTGAAGGGCAGTACTACATTATGTTAGAGCTTAAAGCAAGTGGACAGCCCACCCAGGCACTTGCTAGGCAGTTTTTGGAAGCATAGTCTTCTATCAGAAGTAAAGTTTTGCCTTGCCTACTCACTTTTGGGCATGGTAAAATTTTGTGTGGCACCTCCTTATTTCTATAAAGACTGCAGATTGAGATCCTGGGTTTACAATAGAAGGACATAGCTCTCCAAAGGTAGACCATGTCATATCCATTGATTTTTTTCCCATATTTGGCACAGTTTGGCACAAGATGACCACTGAACATGGACTTGATGATTAGGTAGTTTACTTCCTGTTTCCAAGCCAGTTAAAGTTGATCCAGTGAGGGTAAGTCACCCTGACTGAGCTCATGTCCTGTTGGGTATAATGGAAGCAGCCTCCACCTGGCCTCTGCCCTGTCTTCTAGCACCATTTCTCATGGAGGGTGGAGGTTGCTGTCCACAAAGAATGTGGCACTACATTCCAGAGCTCTCAGTTCCTGAACTGGCGACAGGAATATTCTTCCCTTTTAAGATCTAACAGGGGACCCCATTTTGCAGGGAATATTAATTACTGGGCAAAAGCAATTCTTGCTATAACAGTTTCTCATCCAACTAAATGTCTGGAGAGAGTTGCAGAATCAATAACTGGTTAAACAAACAATTATTACTTAGTTTATAACAATATAGTGGACACCCTAAATATATGTGACATGGTATATATATTCACCTGAGAACTCTATCTCTCTAAGCCTTGTCTAAGTTTTCTGTAAAAATTTATAAAATGAAAGTTTATATAAACTTACTGGCAAGATACCAATAAGTGCTCTCTTTGATACATTGTAGATGACATAGAAAGGCCACATTGTCATTTGAAGATCTCTCTTGCATCTGCTTGCTTTGACTAAGGCAATTTCTGATCATTGACATTGTTTTTAAATGTCTAAGAGATTTAAGGGTATCTTTTGATTTTTGTTAATGCATGCTGACCTGTGATTATTGTCACCATACACTCTGTATTCTATATTCTACTTTAATAGTTAAACTTAATCAAATGTAAAACATCTTCAAGGATCACGTTGCCATGTTGGTATTCTCCAAAGTACAATTTGGTGTAAGCAAAAGTCTTGCATTTGTATGGGAATAATAAATTTGATTGGTATTTATTCATGCATTTGATGTTTTATAGCTCAATTAATCTGTTGTCAATAAGTTTTATGTCCAATTTTATGTGACTCTTCACATTAGAATTTATATTTAAATGCAATTTTGGAAGATATTAAAGAGAGCCTGATATTAAAGGTGATATTGTAAAACATGGAAGTATTCTGCCACTTTTTATGCAAAAATAAAGTTAAAAGCTGTCTCAGTCTGTCTTTGATTTATGTTTTCAGATGTAATGTTGTATTGTGTTAGTTGTGAAGAGAGTCTTATCTTACTAGAGATAAGACTCTACCTCCCACTTACTCCATGTTAGAATATCTCCAAAATAGTCTAGAAATCAGCTTATTTAAAGTTGTGTTCAAAAGATTGATTTTTTATAAAGATTATTTTTATCTCAGGGAATATAGTATATATCTAAAGGTTCAAGAATACAAAAGTCGTTTTTCTTGGTTCATAGCCATCACAAAAATTATAGATTTGTTTTTGCTGTTTTAATTTTATTTTGTATTTCTCATGTAATCTAGAGAGTATAAAATGCTTACTTCCAGTACTAATGCTAACCTCAATTAAATTAAAGGGGTATCTGTACAATTGTATACACTGAAGTTATAACCTGTTATTCCCTCTTTAAACAGGTGAAACTGTCTTGCTGGTATTTAAATTCAAAAATATGGTGAACAATGCAAAAACAATTGAAAAGGCCAAAGAAAAAGTAGCCAGTATTTTGACTTTTCAGTCTAAATTTATCCAGGATTCAAAGAATGACAGGACCCCTCTCTGGGCCCTGCACCTCTGGTGAGTAACCTGATCTGCTGATAAGGGAGTTTGAGAGAACCCTAGAGAACAGGAAGCTAGCCAGTACACATTCTACTAAGAGACAGATCAATGGCAATGGAAATAAGCCTGATGTATCCATGAGAAACCACACATAGTCAGCCAGACCTGGACCCATCCTGACAGTTGGCACATCTTGTAAAGGAAAAAAAAAAAAAGAAGCCAGAATGCTTGACACCTTGTCCCCAAGAGTGATCTCTGAGGAATCTCAGCTGACATTGAAGAGTATACAGGACAAAGGTCAGTTCTGACCAAATTTTTCTCAAACACCTGACAAGAGAGTAAGCCTAAGCACAGTCCTATATGGATATTTAAAAGGAAAATCAATGGTTTTTAATGTAACTTAAGAAGTACACTTGTGTGAGCCCTACCAAAAGTAAGTAAAGCTGGAGGTTATCATGAAAATGTTCTTATGTAAGAGTGCCTAATAATAATGACAAGAGTTGCAAATTTCTCCTGAGTTAATATCCAACTGATTTCATAGGACTACAAATCTTCCTATCCTCCTACATTGATGAGTTTGATCTACTTTTCACTGATAAGTTTATGAATTACAGTCCACATGGCTTTTGGAGACTGAGTGAAATATTAATTGTTTTGTGCTTATTATTTACATAAGTATTGATTTACTTCCCTGTTTATTGTGAACTTAGCACAAACCTGCCCCATGTATGATAGTCCAGTCACATGTCATCTGCCACTGTGGACCTCTGGACTACTCTGATGCTGAATACCCTTAACTGTCCATGTCCCACCTGATGGAGAACAAGGACTTTGAGATACTTTCCCTAATTTTCCCTGCTTTCAGGATAAAATAGATTGAAGATATTGCTGCCCACTTTCCATAGAAATAGAAGCTCAAAATTCACAGTGCAGCAATGTAACAGAGGATTACTTGATGCTTTGAATATATCCCCTGTCACTATATATTTTTTCTTTTTTCTAGCCACTTCCCTGACCTTCTCCCTAATCTTCTTTTCTCTAAACTTCTCCATGATCTTAACCCTAAACTTTTCATCCCTGATCTTCTTTGCCTTGATCTTCTCCTTCCTGAACTCTCCTTCCTGAACTCCTTTTCTCTCAAACACTTCTATAAAAACATGCAGTTCCTGATTATGGGCAAAATCACAGTCATTGGAACAGGTGTCCCCTGTGTTTCTCCTCTACTATCAAGGCAATAAACCATCTTTTTTTCTTTTCCAAAAAACATGCTTATTATTGGATTGGCATCAGGGACAAGGACTGAGCTTCTAGCAACAACCTCACAATCACTGAAACCATCACAAATCTCATATGTTATTCAATAAGCGAATTAGCAGCAACAAATTATGTGTACACAAGAGAGATTTTGAATAGGCTTCTGATTATTAGTTTTCACTACAATTTTAAATGGATATTTGAGGCATATTTTCAATTTCTATCACAAAATGTAACCATAACACCTCTCTATATAAAAAGTGGAGGGAAAGTACTATTTTACAAAATTTCGTGGTATTTCCTTCCATCAAACAGATCCTAACATACATATTTTCTTAAAATTTGGAAGCAATAAACTACAGTAGTAGTTTAGTATAGTAGTTTATTTTGGGAGATTATTGTTTTTAATTTAATCAGTTAGTTTATCCTGATACATAAGTTAGAAAAAAGGAATGAAAAGGAGCATCTGAAATAAATAGGGAAGTCAGTAGAGGAGAGGTAGAGGATGAAGATGGGGGTAGGGAGGGAAAGGGAAAGAACTGGGTAATACTATTCAAAAAATAGTATAAAAATTGTGAAGATACGATTGTGAATTTCATATTTATTTATAATTATAATGCACCAATAAAAATGTAAATAAATTAAAGCAATACCAGAAGAGTGGAGGAAGGGGAACAGGATAAGGGAGGAAAAGAGGACAAGGGAAGTACTAGGGAGTAAATTGGAGTAAATAATAATACATGCAAGAAGGACTATGTCACAATTAGAACCACTGTTATGTGAAATTATAATGTAATCACATTACATAAAACTAAAATATTAGAATTTTATTTATTTTAGTGTAGTGCAATTCCAGATAATAATAGCAATATTGTTACAGCCAGAAGACACATTCGTGTTTCTTAATGTTTATACGATAATATTATTTCAGATTGAGAGTTAAAATTTGAAGAAGTACACTATGACCCCTGCACTGTTCACTTTAGTATAAAGTTTTATTGGAATACTTGTTTTTAGCACTTGTGAGATAGACATTCTACCTTTACATCCAAAGCTGTTCATGAATTTTCTCTCTCAAACCCATAATAAAAATAATCATGTCAGAAATTCTTCTATCTTGAGGTAGCCAAAAACAGAAGTCCTAAGACCAAAAAGTGACTTCTATACATTTGGTACATAGGGATCACAATTTCCAGGTCTTTTTGCAGGTGTATAGGATTTCAGAACATAAGTAAGCTCTGAACTGTACTCTCTCTCTTCTCAGATTCTAGCACTTCTGCTTTAAGCTATTTCATTTTGTCAAGTAAATCTCTGTATGGTTCTGTTTATTTATGCAAATAATATTTGAGAATTAAACTAAATAACATTGTAGACATTTACACAATGGTACCTGGTAGGTTTTAAATAAATACCAGTTATCATCTTTAGATGAGAACAGAAAATATTGTTACACTTGCCAAAATCAATTTTCCTGATATCAGGAATCGGTACTCTTTACACTTTTTGATGTAGAGAAAGGACTATTGAAATGATTGTTTATAGGTCAATAAATATTCAAGTTTGAACATGATATCTAATACAGAGATCTGAATAAATGTAAATATAAAAAAATAGTTTCCCAAACAAAGGAATTTTAGTTTTTCTTCTGCTACCTAGATTTCATCAAGGAGTAAGATTTTTGTCCATCTCATTATCTTCTAAGTATTTAAGTCTCAGACCCATCATGAAAATTAAAGCTGTTCATAAAATCAATTACCTGTATTAATAACATGATGGAAGTTCAGTGGAAATTTTCAAAAAGCAGTTTTAGTGATGAGTTTTCAAAAGACAGCTACCATTGACGTACACAGAGATGAAAGAGGATTTTATCAACTGTATTCTTCCTGTTTTTATCTTTGCTAGTTTAGTTTAATCCCTCTTTAAGACCCTGGGTTTTCAGAATTTTGCCAGATTATAGGAGAGAAAAGTTAATAAAATCATAAAAAGTAAAATCTGAAATGACCAACACTTGTAAATATTAGAATATCTTACAAAAGTGAAGCTAAAAATGATTTAAATTTCATTTATCATGGTAAATAATATAAGTGTCTCTAAGCTAAAGATATTTTTGAATATCTACTTAAATATATATTTATAAATAATTTAACATAACTTGGTAATTCCAACCACTTAAGACTTTACACAGTAAGAAAGTTGGAAATAACTGATGAATTTTTATAACCACAATAAATTTAAGTTAGGTGTTTGATCCAAATGTATTACATTCAGAAGACTAAAGTTTATGCTAAAAAATTAAAAACAATATTTCTATAAATAGAAGCATGAGTTTGAAATAGTTACCCAAATATTTCAAAGGCCATCTTGGGCCTTGGTATCCAGCCATGTTACAACATACTCTTCTAGAGACTGAAGATGAACACCAGAGATATTCTCTGACCATGGTTATTTGCAAATGTCCTATTATAACAAATTCAGAAGTTCCTATAAAATTTAATAAATAAAATATCAATAATTTGTTTGGTTTTTAATCTTTCTAGAAATACTAACTTAAATATGAAACAGAATAAAACTAATGGATATGTGAACAGCAAGCCCCGTGGACAGAATGGGAGAAGGCAACATCAATTCTGTAACATTTTTTGTCTTGGACCGGCCCACAGTTAAGTACATGGCCACTTCTAGGTATGAAGTGCTACTTTTTCTGTATTTGCTTGACTTCATCACTGTAATAATGTCTGTGATAAAAAAGGAAAAATTCAATCAAATTTTGTTGCTAAAATTTTTGAAAAATTTTATTCTGATTTTGTTTCAACACTTTTCAAACACACACCTAACAAAAATGCTCATGCACGTCTTTTTTCTCCAACAGACCTTTGGATTAAAATCCATGAAATTCAGGTGCCAATATTAGAAACAATTCAGCCACTTATTTCATTTTCAACAGTAATTTTAAAAGGGTTTAAAGTGACAAACAAATTTGTCGTAAGGATAATTTTAAAAATAAGGATATTAAATAGAGTGGTAGGCTCTCTACCTACATCCTCTGCATTCCTCTTCTAATGAATTGTTGCTTATTTTACATATTGAGCTTTTACAACTCTCAGTTTTTTTTAATTTACTAAGGCAAACCTTAACTGAGGCAAATTTCATAATATATTTTGATTAAGTTTGAATAATTGATTTATACTATCTGTATTTTTAACCAAATAGTTTTTTTATATACAAATAAAATGAATATTATAAAATATTCAGTTTTCTAAATTGTCCTCGGTTTTGACTTGGTATCCAGAAATGTGACAATGAGCATCAAATTTAGATTTTGGTTAGTAATTAGTTTTCCAAGTAATATTACTATATGAGACTGTGGAGAATGTATAAATAAAGAATATTTATATTCTTAATCTGAATGTGTTTATTTGGGACTGTTCAGCTCAGGGTGAGTATAGCATTTCTCACACCTGTAATTTTCAGCAGCTCTGCCCCAACTGAATCTTTCATTTTACAGTTAAAGAGTAAGTCTTCATCACATGCTCTTCAGAATTTTATTTTTCTTTACTTTCCACTATCAACAAACTGCCTGGGCAAAGTCCTGAAGTCAGATAAATATAATCCAAACAGTTATTCTTCTAATAAAGGAGAGGGTAGCCACAATACTCTATAGCCTCATCAGGTAATGATTTTGTCCTCAATGCTGTTATAATATTCCAGAAAAAAATTCATTTCTTGCAGCAGTTCAGCTTTTCAATGCTGTTGGAATGTGATGTGATTCATTTGTACCTTCATTTTCCCATGCTGCAGGGACAGTGTATATGTGTCCTAGTGAGCTCCATCAATATCACTGGGCTGTCATGAAAAAGTCACGGATGGGGTGAAACATAAATATATTTGTGCCAATTCCAGAGTCTCTATATTAAGATGTCTATAGGAATGGTTTCCTTTGAGGCCCACGCTTTGACATTTATATTGTTATCTTTTGACTGTATTTGCATGATATTTTTTCTATTCTTCTGTATCCTTATTCCTACTTTTTATAAGAAGAAAATTGAATTGGATTAGACTTCATACCAATTAACTGGATTAGCATTAACCATGACTTTAAGAACCATCATTGAACTGGGGATATAGCTCAGCTGGTAGAGTATTTGCCTTATATATTCAAGGCCCTAGGTTTAATCTCTAGCAACACATAAAATAAAAATAAAAATTAAAAAGGAACCATATATTTAAATGACATCAGAATCTGAGGCACCAGGTGTTTGGAACATCAACATGTGAGATTTAGAGTGAGTGAAGATACAATTAAGCTGGTAATATACACTAGTGGGCTACTGAAAACAGACTCCCAGGAAAGGGAATACTGAATGAAGGGATGTAAACATGCAACATTTTAAAAGATACAGGCAGACAGCATCACAGATGGGCTGTTGAAGTTTAATTGGCACAAGAAAACTCTGATTGTAGCAACTTCTCTCAGCCAGGATTCTCTTGGTTTTGACATTTAAAAAGTTACATTTCTTGGTTAATCTCTTGTCCATGAAGTAAATAAGATCACATTGTTCCATTTTTTTTTCAATTTCCCAACTGATAAACCAAGTTACTTCTTAGTTGATTTATCAGTCATATAGATTATTTTCTTCCCTCAATCCTGCTCAAATTTTGGACCCCATATTGTGCTTTCTTGCACCAAGTAGTCTGGAAGTATTTGCCCCAAGGTAGAACTTGGTTTGACCTGTTACTGAAGACATTCCTTAACATGAAAGAAGGGCAAAGAATGGTCTCTCAACTCAAACGGACTTCCTAGGAGGTTTTCACAAGGCTCTCTCTTTAAAATGGAGAAGATATATTATTTGTGTAGACAAATATCCCCTATATCAGGAGTAAGCCAGACTTTTAGAATCTTAGAAGGGATTTCATACACTTCTGTCCTGCGCAGTTGTCAGTCTGACATATAATGCAGAGAAGCCATTTGCTAACAAGAAAACTGTGTTTTCTCATCTCTATAATTGGATGTTTTTAGAGGACTCATTTGTATCAAAGCTTCATGGAAGAATTAATATAAGTACCTCCCACAACTGTCAAAACACCTTGAAGCTACTGTGTAGATAGTGCTGAACCATTTTCTGACATATCACCACTTTTTTTAATCAAAATCTTATAATCTTTTCATTAGGTTCACTCATGTCATCCACATGACCAGACACAATAAGCCAACTCTTGCTTGTCTGAAATACAGATACCATTTCTTTGATATTTTATGGTACTTCCAATAATTCTATGTCCCTCCTCGGCCTCCTTTTGCTCTAAGCACTCAATTAAAAAAAATCAATTGCATGACTCTACAGTGCAGGCCTCTCTTTATTTTGACAACTTAGGGCTTGGTGGTGCTTTACATTCCCCTAAACCAGCCAGTTTCATAATTAATAAACCCTGATTTATCTTCCCATATATTTAACATCAACCTATAATTTGATATGTAAAGAGGTGTTGAGATAAATTTTAGCTGGTGTTGAAGCCAGAATTGGTGATAGGCAGTTAGTGTAGAAATAGGGGCTCAGGTCAAATCAAGGTCAATGAAGGCCACAAAAGCCATCTGCCTCTGGAAGTTGGAGCCTGCCCCTGGGAGAATGGAATGTTAAGGATCTCCAGAGCTCGTTGATTTCATTGACTACCAAATTTTCCTGAACTTGTCAAGGACTGCAAGCAAGGAGCTGCTAAATAAATAATGCTCCCCCCTTGTCTGGCTGAATTACTTTGGCCCTCCCCCACCACACCTGCTTCTCACTTTTTACATCTCACCTGCAAAACCAGGCCTAGTCAAGTAGGAAGAAAGAGAGATAAGGGGGGAGAGAACTGGAGAACAAAAGAGACCTTAATCTATAAAAGCTGTAGGGTGTGCTCACTTTTTGGGATTTTAGAACATCAGACATGGCCTCCATCTCCCTCCCGGAAGAATTCTGTATTATTACTAATTTTAAATAAAATATGTTTAATATGCTTGCCTTGGCATGCTTCTCTAGTGTTCAGACTTCAACATTAGAGGGAGCAGAACTCATCACCTGTAAATGGTGGTATCAGTGTTTTCCCTTGATGTAAACTGAATCAGGATTCCCTGAATTCTAGAATGGGAGTCCCAAGATGATAGTTATATGAGAATGTTCTTTTTGTGTTGTGCTATGTGGTACACAGGAATGGATTTTATATACATATGTCACATATATTGCTTTTTTACATTTTTGTCACCTTTCAAGTCTGATGAGAATAAGAAATATTGCAGGAATTTTGTGATCTGGTGGAGATATTTTGGCTTTGGAATCAGATATAGCTTATTCTTAGTGCCAGTGCACTTACTTGTTAATTTGGGGAATACATCCACAGAAGGAAACATATATTACATTTTGGCCAATAGGTCTAACCTCAAATTGCAAAATAAGTTTGCATTTCAGGTATTTAAACAACAAAGTCAGGGCTGTGGAAGATTGCAGGTTATGTCCCTAACCATTAGGCTTCTTTGTTTTTCTGCAGTATGATGTCTGCAATGTGAAAAACCTGTGGCCAGTATAAAGTGAGAAAGAATGATCTACTGTTGGACACTCCTTGGTTGGGACTTCCTGCTCTCACTCAGGGTATTGTTTCTTCTAATTTTGGGCCTGAGGATAAATATAAGTAACTCTATCCCTCAACATTAGCATGTAAAGTGATAGACCAGGCCCTATAATCCCTGACATCTGGGGACCCATATTCCTCAAACCTGGCTTGTGGCCATGGTAAAATGAAGTATGCCAGAGAGAGTGAAACTTGAGGGTGTAGTTCCAAAAGCACATGTTCTTCATTGGTAGTATTTTATGAATCTCATGAAGGTAATATTCTTGAAAGGCTGCATTATCTTATTAATATCAATTCCAACTCTTTTTTTATGCTATCAATATGAGTATTAGAAATATTTAAATTACCTTAGCACCTTAGGTGTTGTTTTCATTGGATATTTCTTTAAGAAGTTGTTCCGTTCAAGGTTTAGTCTGTCTCCTAACAAGAAAACAGAGCAGGATAGTTAAATAACTTTAAATTAATTTTCATTATATTATTTTCATTCAAGAATAATATACTGGTGTATATAATCCATAAACTGAAATGGCAATGTGCACAAGGTTAAATGCAAATGTTCTGCTGGTTGGACTAGATCCAACTTCTGGAAGAAAATATCGTCCTAAAATAGCAGAAGCCTGAGATTCTGGGGTGCAATTCCCAGACCTCAAAAGAAGAAAAAAAAAAAAAAAAGCTGCAACAAAAGACCTACCTTTCTGTTCTAATTCATGAGCATTGGCTATTATTCACTGTCACTCATAGGGAAGGCTCCCTGGTCTCATACCCCAGAGGCATGATCTAAAGCCCTGTCCAATCATGAGCAGTTAGAACTGTCCAATCCTGTGTGCTGACAGGGAGTTGGGGGTGGGCTTTCACTGCATTTTCCATTTCTCCTGAGACCGCCATGTCAGCCATTCAGCTCTAGGCTTCGCTCTCCTCCTTTGGAACCCCAGGTTTCTCTGTTGTGCAGGGGCTGAAGAACCCTAGGGATAAGGACTGGCTCCTGAACACCCAGAAATAGTGAGTGGGCAATGGCATCACAAGCCTGGGGAGGGAGACTGTTGGAACTGTGAGACGGGCTGTGGCAGAAACCAGGCCTGGCAGACTGGGACTCTCCGCAGTCTCTGTAGTCTGCATGCCTGAGCTCTACCGTGGGGCAGTGCACCCTCCATCTTTTTGGCCATCCAGGTGGAGAACATATCAGTGGCTACCCCTCACTTCCTTCCTTATCCTGGCAGGACATCCTCAAATACTATCTCACAGGTGTGTTTATGTGGCCCAGCATCTTCCCAGATGTTGGTGATTTACAGTGGGGTCCATATTGTAATCAATTCTTCACATGCCATTTTCCTGCAGGAGAGCAGCTGTGGTCTGTAGGAAAAACGTTTCCTTCTAGGCTAGTTAATTTTCATTTTTTCTTTCTTTCCTTTCCTTTACTTTCTTTTTATTATTATTTATTTTTTTTTCTTTTTGTGTGTGTACGTGTTTCTGGAAGTTGATCCTCGGGATACTTTACTACTGAGGCATATCTCTAGTAATTTTTATTTTTTATTTCAATAAAGGGTATAGCTTATTTGCTGAGAGTATCTTGTTATGGTTTGATTTAACGAGAAATTTATTGCAATTAAGTATATGATTTTTACATACATATAGATTCATATATGGATTTAGTTTATATTACATTCCTTGTTGATTATTGCAGTAGTGTAGTTTCACAATATACATGAATATCAGGTAATGAGAAGTACTCCTTTTGCTCTTATAAGTGAAAAATTTCCTGGCTAAAATTATATAATTTTGTGGATGAGTTTTAGAACTTCATGGTTTCTTATTTCATTGAATGTAAAGCATGTTGATTTTTTCTTTATTATTGCACTATATTTATACCTAATATTTGGGTTCATTTTGACATAATCATATAACCATGGACTAGTTTGCTCTACTTTATTACCCAGTAGTTTCTTTCCCTCTTCTCCTACTTTCTCCTCTCTTTCATTTATTTATAGTTTTAGACATTACTGCTTTACAGATACACTTAAAATTAGAAATTACTGTGATATATTCAAATAGGCACATAGTAATTTTAATGACTATATTGTAGGTAAATTTAGGGGAAAATTATCTTCCTTGTAATGAGTTTTATCATCTAAACATGGGATATGTAAGTGAGTGTTTAATGTGCTTCTGATAATATTTATTTTCTGATAAGTTCTATGTTTGTTCTTTCTAAACACATATACATGTGAAATATCACATGCATATTGCACACATAAAATTTAAGCATGGCATTTTATACTATTTCTTAAACTGAATATATGATAATTAAAAATTTGGCTCCTAGTAACAATTTTTCCCACATACAATTATTTATCTCTTCCAAAATTTACAATCACTTGAACCATGCCCCTGGGACTGTATAGTTGGTGTTTGGATGAGTACTGTTGTTTCCTTACCTGTTATGATGGTCACATATGCTTTAATTTTAGGAAGACTCTGTGACAGTGAGCATCATATATCTTCAGTAACAAAAGTTTCCACAAATAATAATAAATTCCTTGAGTTTATGAATATTCATGTGTTTTATATCATAATCAATGGAATTTTATATTTTTTCTAAATATTTTAAATATTCCTTTATATTTTGAATTTTTTATGATCATTGAAGATTTAGGAATAGATATCCCCTGTATTAATTGGCAGTTCAAGACATTTGCCTGCATTTCTTTTGTAGTTTCTGACTTCAAAGAAAATGTATCCAAACAGGCAAATAGAATTGGATTTCGAGGAAAAAAAAAGGTTTTGAATTTAATTAATAAAACAATTTACATTTTTATTCCCCTGAGTTTTTATTGTAGGTATCTTGTATGTTTTGTATTTGGAGGTTATTTCAAATAAAATTCTAGGGCTTATCTTTCAAAATTCTAATAGGAAATAAAAATACAGAAAATCTCACTTCCCTATGGCTGCTGGAAAATGAATATATTTCCTCAATATCATTTGTTAAGTAAATTGCTGAATGACACATTCACAAAAACATCCACTCCTTACTTGAAGATTTTTTGTAAAGTTTTTGACAGCGAACCATGCATTGTTTTATCTGGATTTTGGAATTTAATACAAAATCATGCAAGATAAGATTTGGCATTCCAAGAAATATGCATTATAATCTATTGTTTTCTGAATGATATGTTGTAGAGATAGCAACAATTGGACATTTATTTTTAGAAATAGTTACATATATTTTCTTTAAAATTTTGTGAGGCTTTTAGATTTATTTCTCTTCTGAGTCATACTCATGCTCTGGACCTGTGATGTGCTATTTTGCATCCTGTAATCTCCATGCACTTACCTCATAAGGAATCTAGGTTGATAGCTCAGTTTTTGAAGAGTTACTTAACATGAAAGTAGGAAAGAACATTTTTGTTGGTCCTGAGATGTCTTCTCTAGGTACTCTCTTCAAAATGGAGTGAAAGTATTCCTTCACACACATCATCTACATCAGGAGCAAATCAGCCTTTGAGGAGTTCTGAAGGGATTTTAAATAGTTCTGTCTCTGAGTAGTTCTTTGTGTGCAACTGAGTTGCCATTTAATATTCAGAAACATGTGTTTACTCATCTCTATAATGGGAAATAATTTTAGAGAACACAGATGGAAAATGCTTTTCATGAAGGCTAGTAATACATGTATGTGCTTTGGCCATGGCTGACAAACCACCTGGAAAACACTGCAGATACTAATTATTTAATAATTATCTGCCACTCACATAAGATTTCTTTTCAAAGTTTGTAATAACCTTTTCACTGTAGGCATCAATGTCATTCACATTCCCAACAAAAAAGATTGAATCTTTCTTGCCTGAATTCCAAATTTCAATTCACTGGTGGTTCAAGGTGGTACAACTAATTGTGTTTTCTTGCACTGCTTTTACTTTGTGTTCCCAATAAAATTGTTATCTGCCTCATGCCTCTATCAGCTATGTTTAGAAAATGACATAAAAACCTGTATTTTTTGCTGATTTGTACATGAGGGTTCAGATTACATCTGGCTGGTGTCATTCCTTGTTATAAACTGAACCAGGATTTCCCCAGGTCCTAGAAAAAGAGCTCCATAAATAGTCAGGTATATAAAAAGTTATGTTTATATGGAATATATGTGCTTATTCTATAGATGCACAAAGGTTCAGGCAATTCTCTTACCTGCTTTTCTTTCAGGTGAGTAATATAATTTCTTATATATATTTCTTCTCAGGTTCAAAAAAACTGGAGAGACACTACCCTGAATGAAAGCAGGGAACTTTAAACAGAAAGTTTTCAGAGGTAGGTTTTCTCTTTCCAAATGTTGGCCATGGTCCATTCCATTCCAGATACCAGAAAAAAAAAGCAAAATATTTAAAATTATACACACACACACACACAAAACCTTAGAAATCCTGCTTTTATTTAATAAGTGCCACTAACCAAGTTCTAAAATAATAAGAAAAGTTGTATGAGTCATGTGGTGTAGTGCAGGTGTTTGGGTTATTAAATTAGACACAATTTTTTTTTTGTACTGGGGATTGAACCCAGGGGCATTCAACAACTGAGCCACATTCCCAGCACTTTCTAAAATTTTATTTAGTGACAGTTTCTTGCTAAGTTGCTGAAACTGACTTTGAATGTGCAATCTACTACCTGAGGCTTACAAGCTGCTGGGATTATAGGTGTGTGCCACCATGTGTGCCAGCAAAATTCATCTTGATTCCAAATCCACTTGCTCATTTAGGGGTTTTCACCATTGGAAGAAAATTTTCATAAACTGGCAATTAGGTCTAAGGCCAAATTGCAAAATAAGGAATTGGTCTTTAATCCTGAATCCACACTGGCCACTCAAGTGGGGCATATGTCAGCAGTAGGTTGTCATGTTTCTGCAGAATATTTTCCGTCATTATCGGAAGTCCTATCTGAGCATACATATGCCAGCATTCCAGCACATTCCCAGATTGTGTGGTGGATTGTGGAGAGGAAAGATCATCAGAATCACAAGTCCATGAATTGTTTTCCTGCATGAGGAGGGTTGTGATCTGTATTCTGTATATTTCTCAGTTCTTCCTTCTTCCTGAGCTCATTCTTCTGTTTTGGTGTGATGATGATACTGGTGATACTGTGATTTGAACCCTAGGCCCTTTTCCACTGAGCTCCTGGTACTTTTTATTTTTAATTTGAAACAGATGCTGAGTCTGACCTTAAACTTGTGCCCAGACTCATGTGTTGCTATGATTACAGGTCTATGCCACCCTGGTTAAATCCTCCTGAATGTTCTAAATGTATGGTAAGCAAAATGTGAAATTCAAAACCCTGCCTCACAGCTTAAATATATATATATAACAAAATCCTAAAATTCCAGCTCCCTGTTCATATTTTCAATGACAACTTCCCCTATCCTCAATATTATCAGTTATTTTCCCCTATTACATTTCAAATGAGCATATTATTATTATTATTATTTTTTTTTTTACCAAGAACTGGATAGAACTTCCTAAAGAATTTATTTTCTGCCTGGGTGCAAGGACAAATGCACAAAATCCCAGAGAATCAGGTGGCTATGGCATAAAGATTGCAATTCCAAGGTTAACATCAGAAATTTAGATTGAGCATAGGCAACTTAGAAAGACCTGTCTCAATTTTTTAAAACCCAGACTGGGTATGTAGCTCATATTTAACATGCCCCTGTGTTATATCACAGTACCATAGAAAAAGACAAAAGCAAACGCTCTTATTGTTGTTACTAAATGAGATTTTCACCTGATAGAAATGTAGAGAAAAACCACTTGAACTTTGTAAAACTATGTGCTTGTATTTTCCTTTTGTCTCTCCAAGGCCAGATACCTTGTCCAAATGTCTTTGTGTTGAGAGTCCCCCTGGTGGAAATTATGTGAGAAAGTTCTCCTTCCCTTTCTTATATTTTCCTGGTATTGTGTTTCAGAACTATCTGATATGAGGATCCCATAACTGGCACATCTATTGTCTCTTGAGATTCTAGTGAATATCAGTACTTGGGTCTTGTTACACTGCAGACTTAATTTAGGGGGTATAGATTTTTAGAGAAGTGGCTGAGTGCCCTAAAACTGGAAGAAATCTCCTGGGGTGTGCTTCTTCCAAAATGCATTTCAGTTGTTTTCTGATCTTGGTTACTATGAATACTATTACAGTAAAGATAAGAATACAACCATTTATTTAATATACTGGTTTCAAGCACTTTGGAAATGAACCCAGAATTATTACAATTTTGTTAGTTTTTAAAGAACTTTCAACTTTCAAGGCTTTTTAAAATTGATTTTACTAAAATTATTTGTAGGAGTTTAAAGTGTTTCTTTCTTCCATATCCATATAATTGGGGTACTTGTGATTCTTTCAATTTTTTTTTTACAATAAAGATAGCTTTTAATAATTGCCCATGCATTTCTTTTTTTTTTTTTATTGTAAACAAATGGGATACATGTTGTTTCTCTGTTTGAACATGGTGTAAAGGCATACCATTTGTGTAATCATAAATTTACATAGGGTAATGTTGTTTGATTCATTCTGTTATGTTTTCCCTTCCCCCCACCCCTCCCACCCCTCTTTTCCCACTATACAGTCCTTCCTTCCTCCATTCTTGCCCCCTTCTCTAACCCTAACTCTAACCCTAACACTACCCTCTCCCTCCCCCATTATGTGTCCTCATCCACTTATTAGCAATATCATTCGACCTTTGGTCTTTTGAGATTGGCTTATCTCACTTAGCATGATATTCCATGCATTTCATTATGAGGTCTTTATTACTTTTTCTTAAAAAACTGTTTCTTTTTTTAAATTTATTTTTATTGTAAAAAAATGGGATCCATGTTGTTTCTCTTTCTACTTGAAGTAAAGGCATACCATTTGTGTAATCATACATTTACATGGGGTAATGATGATTCATTCATTCTGTTATTTTTTTCTCCCCCCACACTTTCCACCCCTCTTTTCCCTCTGTACAAACCCTCTTTCCTCCATTCTTGCCCCCCTCCCAACCACATTATGTGTCATCATCCGCTTGTCAGCGAGATCATTTGTCCTTTGTTTTTTTTGAGATTGGCTTATCTCACATAGCATGATATTCTCCAATTTCATCCATTTTCCTGCAAATGTCATAATTTTATTATTCTTTTTGGCTGAATAATATTCCATTGTATATATATACCACAGTTTCTTTATCCATTCATTAACTGAAGGACATCTAGGTTGGTTCTACAACTGGTTTTTGTGAATTGAGAAGCTATGAATATTGATGTGGTTGCATCTCTGTAGTATGCTGATTTTAAGCCCTTTGGGTATAGGCCAAGGAATGGAACAGCTGAGTCAAATGGTGGTTCCATTCAAAGCTCTCTGAGGAATCTCCACACTGCTTTCCAGAGTGACTGCACCAATTTGCAACCCCACCAGCAATGTATGAGTGTACCTTATTCCCCACATCCTCACCAACACCTATTGTTGCTTGTATTCTTGATAATCGTCATTCTAATTGGGGTAAGATAGAACTTTATGGTAGTTTTGATTTGTATTTCTCTTATTACTAAAGATGTTGAACATTTTTTCATATATCTGTTGATTGCTTGTAGATCTTCTTCCATGAATTGTCTGTTCATTTCCTTAGCCCATTTGTTGTTTGGGTTATTTGTATTCTTGGTGTAGAGTTTTTTGAGTTCTTTATAGATTTTGGAAATTAGTGCTCTATCTGAAGTATGAGTGGCAAAGATTTTCTCCCACTATGTAGGTTCTCTCGTCACATTGATGTATTTTCCTTTGCTGAGAGAAAGATTTTAGTTTGAATCTATCCCAGTTATTGATTCTTGCTTCTATTTCTTGTGCTATGTGAGTCCTGTTAAGAAAGTCTGATACTAAGCTGACATGTTGAAGAATTGGACCTACATTCTCTTCCATTAGGTTCAGGGTCTCTGGTCTGATTCCAAGGTCCTTAATCCATTTTGAGTTGAGTTTTGTGTAGGGTGAGAGCTATGGGATTAGTTTCATTCTGTTGCATATGGATTTTCAGTTTTCCCAGCACCATTTGTTGAAGATGCTATCTTTTCTCCATTGCATATTTTTGGCACCTTTGTCTATTATGAGAAAATTTTATTTATTTGGATTTGTGTCTATGTCCTTTATTCTGTACCATTGATCTACCTGTCTATTTTGGTACCAATACCATGCTGTTTTTGTTACTATTGCTTTGTCCTATAGTTGAAGTTCTTGTATTGTGATATCCCCTGCTTCATTCTTCCTGCTAAGGATTGCTTTAGCTATTCTGGGTTTCTTATTCTTCTACATGGATTTGATGACTGCTTGCTCTATTTCTGTAAGGTACATCATTGGGATTTTAATTGGAATTGCATTGAATCTGTATAGCACTTTTGGTAGTATGGCCATTTTTACAATATTAATCCTGCCTATCGAAGAACATGGGAGGTCTTTCCATCTTCTAAGGTCTTCCTCAATTTCTTTCTTCAATGTTTTGTAGTTTTCATTGTAGAGGTCTTTTACCTCTTTGGTTAGATTGATTCCCAAATATGTTTTTTTTTTTTTTTTGAGGCTCTTGCAAATGGAGTTGATTTCCTCATTTCCCTTTCAGCTGTTTCATCACTTGCATATAAAAATGCTTTAGAATTATGTGTGTTGATTTTATATCCTGCTATTTTGCTGAATTCATTGATTAGGTTTAGAAATTTTCTGGAGGAGTTTTAGGATCTTCTAAACATAGAATCATGTTATCAGCAAATAATTACAGCTTAAGTTCCTCTTTTCCTATTCAGATCCCTTTATTTTCTTTGGTCTGTCTAATTGCTCTGGCTAGTATTTCAAGAACTATGTTGAATAGAAGTGGTGAAAGAGGACATACCTGTCTTTTTCCCATTTTTAAAGGTAATGCTTTCAGCTTTTCTCCATTCAGAATGATGTTGGCCATGGGCTTAGCATAAATAGCCTTTATAATGTTCAGGTGTGTTCCTACTTTTCCTATTTTTTCTAGTGTTTTCACCATAAAGGGGTGTTGTATTTTGTCAAACACTTATTCTGCGTTAATTGAAATAACCATATTATTCTTATCTTTAAATCTATTGACATGATGGTATATGTTAATTGATTACGAATATTAAACCATCCTTGCATTCTAGGGATGAAACCCGCTTGATCATGGTGCACAATTTTCTTAATGTTTTTGGATATGGTTTGCCAGTATTTTGTTAAGGATCTTTGCATTTATATTCATCAAGGATACTGGTCTAAAATATTTTTTCCTTGATGTGTTTTTGCCTGGTTTAGATATGAGGGTGATATTAGCTTCATTAAATAAGTTTGGTAGGGTGCTCTCCTTTTCTATTTCCTGGAGTACTTCGAGAAGTATTGGAAGGAGTTCTGCTTTGAAAGTCTTGTAGCACTCAGCTGAGAATCCATCTGGTCCTGGGCTCTTCTTGGATGGTAGGATTTTAATGGCTTCTTCTATTTCATTGCTTGATATTGATCTGTTTTAATTTATGTCCTTCTGGTTCACTTCCAGAGAAGCATATGTCTCTAGAAATTTTTCAGTGTCTTTAATAGTTTCTATTTTGTTGGAATACAGATTTTCAAAGTATCTTCTCATTATGTTATGTATCTCAGTGGTGTCTGTTGTGATATTTCTTTTTCATCACAAATTTTATTAGAGTTTTCTTTCTTCTCTTTGTTAGTGTGGCTAAGGGTTTGTCTATGTTGTTTACTTTTTCAAAGAACCAACTTGTTTTGTCAGTTTTTTGAATTGTTTCTTTTGTTTTGATTTCATTGACTTCAGCTCTGATTTTAATTATTTCCTGTCTTCTACTACTTTTGCTTTTATTCTGTTCTTCTTTTTCTAAGTCTTTGAGCTATAATGTTAGGTCATTTAGTTGTTGACTTTTCATTCTTTCCTTGAATATGCTCCATGTAATGAATTTTCCTCTTAGTACCGCTTTCATAGTTTCCCAGAGATTTTGATATGTTATATCATCTTTCTCATTGACCTCTAAGAATTTTTTATCTCCTCCATGATGTTTTCTGTTATCTGTGTTTTATTCAATAGCATAATATTTAGTCTCCAGGTGTTGGAGTAATTTTTATTTTTTATTTTGTCATTGATTTGTACTCTCATTCCATTATGATCTGATAGAACACAAGGCAGTATCTGTTTTGTTTTGTTTTTTTTCATTTCCTAAGGGCTGCTTTGTGTCACAACATATGGCCTATTTTCAAGAATGTTCCATGTGCTACTGAGAAGAAATTGAATCCGACCATTGATGGGTGGAATATTATGTATATGTCTGTAAAGTCTAAGTTATTGATAGTGTTGTTGAGTTCTATGGTTTCTTCATTTAGTTTTTGTTTGTAAGATCTATCCAGTGGTGACAGCAGTGTGTTAAAATCACATAGAACTATTGTGTTGTGGTCTCTATGATTCCTGAAATTGAGAAGAATTAGTTTGATGTACATGGACGCACCATTGTTTGGGGCATAAAAATTTATGATCTTTATATCTTTCTGATTTATGATTACCTTAAGCAGTATGAAATTTCCTTCTTCATCCCTTCTGACTAATTTTGGCTTGAAGTCCACTTTATCTGATGTAAAGATGGAAACCCCCGCATTTTTACTGAGTCCATGTGTGTGGTAGATTTTTACTTATCCCTTCACCTTTAGTCTGTGGATGTCTTTTTGTATGAGATGAGTGTCTTGCAGGGAGCATATTGTTGGGTCTTTCTCTTTAGTCCATTCTGCCAGTCTATGTCTTTTGATTGATGATTTTAGGCCATTAACATTCAGGGTTATTATTGAGATATGATTTGTATACCAAGTCATTTGGGCTTATTTTTGGTTTTTAGTTTGGTTTGGTTTCTCCCTTGAGTGATTTTTCTCTAATGTATTTCCTCCCTTTGCTGACCTACATTGTTGTTCTTCATTTCCTCCTCATGGAATATTTGTTGAGAATATTCTGTAGTGCAGGCTTTCTATTTGTAAATTCTTTTAACTTTTATTTATCATGGAAGGATTTTATTTCATCTTCAAATCTGAAGGTTACTTTTGCTGGGTATAGGATTCTTGCTTGGCAACCATGTTCTTTCAGAGCTTGAAATATGTTGTTCCAGGCCCTTCTAGCTTTTAGAGTCAGGTTGCAAAGTCTGCTGCTGTCCACATTGGTTTCCCCCTACATGCAATCTGATGATTTTCTCTTGTGGCCTTCAAAATCCTATCTTTATTTTGAATGTTAGGCATTTTCATTATAATGTGCTTTGGTGTGGATCTGTTGTGATTTTGTGCATTTGGTGTTCTGTAAGCCTCTTGTATTTGATTTTCCATTTCATTCTTCAGGTTTGGAAAATTTTCTGATATTATTTAATTGAATAGGTTGTTCATTCCTTTGGTTTGTATCTCTGTGCTTTCCTCAATCCCAATAATTCTTAAATTTGGTCTTTTCATGATGTCTCATAATTCTTGGAGATTCTTTTCATTATTCCTTACCATCTTCTCTGTGCAACTTTATTTTCAAGATTAAATATTTTGTCTTCATTGTCTGAGATTCTGTCTTCCAATTGGTCTAGTCTTTTGGTGATGCTTTCCATTGAGTTTTTTATTTGGTTTATTGTTTCCTTCCTTTCAAGGATTTCCACTTTTTTTTTTTTTTAGAATCTCTATCTCTCTGTTGAAATGATCTATTGCTTCCTGCTGTTGCTCTTTCAACTGCTTATTGGTGTTATCATTCATTGCCTCCATTTGCTCTCTTATCTCATCCTTTGTTCCACAAATCATCTTAATCATGTATAATCTGAAGCCCTTTCTGACATTTCTTCTAACATACTGTCATTGGATTCTATTAATATAGAATCTAGATTTGTTTGGATCATTTTCTTCCCTTGTTTTTTCATGTTGTTCATGTATCTTCCCCTCTAATATCACAGATCTGGGGCATTGCAGATATTCCCCTATTGGCTTATAGTCACCCTATTGGTTTCCAAAATGCTTTCTTTAAGGGGGAGATCAATATTAGTAGTGTCCATTTCAGACACTATGCAAACCTACACCAAATAGCTCCTATGAGGAAATTAAAATATTGTCATAATAAACAAAATGAATTCAATTATTATGTTCAGTATAACAGATTTGTATTAAGGTCTGCAGTTTTTAATGGAAGACAAATAGGATGCAGAGGGATGTAGAATGTGGCTGTTAATGGGATAAATAAAGAATATACTGAAGTTCTGGATAATAGAAAAGGTGAGAGTATAATCAAAAGAAATTGGTTGTTAGCATGCAAAAAGTGAGAAAGAGACTCTGAGGGAATAGGTAAACCCAAGGAAAAGAGAGTAAGACAAATAAAAATATAAAAACTTAAAATTGTTCATTAGGGTGAAAAAAGAAAATCTACTCTATAATGGTCATAGTATTCATACCTCCCAGGCTTTAGTAGCCTGATGCATGAGAGGTACCTGACAATGAGCTTCAAGTCTCCATCAGACATCTGAGGATGTGATTTGCCCAACCTAAAGGTTGGAGCTGTGGCTTCCAGGAGTATACAAGATGGCCACTCTGTCTTCCAAATATGTTTTCAATTGGTGAGATGCAGCTCGGGGTGTGGACGTGGTCAGCTGGAGGTCCTGGGAGCGGGGTGTGGTTGGTCAGGCAGGGGTCCTACAGGTCAGGTGTGTTTGGTATGGTTGAGGGATCCTGCAGGCGAGTGTGACCATTCTGTCTGGGGTCCTGGTGATAGGGTGCAGTCAGTTGATCTTTGGTCCTGGCAACAGGGAGCAGTCAGCGAAAGTGAGTGCCCGGGAGGCAGGAAGTGATTGGTTGGGCTGAGGGATCCTAGGAACAGGGCTCAGTCAGTCTGGCCAGGGGTCCTAGAAGGCGTGGCTGTTGTCTCAAAATGGTGGCAGCCACATGTAATCAAATCTGCAGGCACTGTAACAGTGAACTTCCACGCAACAGCAGGCAGCTGGCGCTCCTCTGGTGGATGGTGATCAATTTGATGACTGTTGTCGGATGATTGGATGGTGAACCTTGGTGATGCATAGGTGTAAGGCAGGCGATGGACAGTTAAGAGGAACTCAAATGGCAGATGATACATGCCTGAGAGTGAGCAATCTGCACTCAAACAGGTGTCCATATGTTGGCAGACTGCAGGTGATCTCAGTAGACAAATGTGATAAATAGCAGGGGATTGATAAGCAGCAAAAAATGCCTCACCAAGAAACAGATATCCTCTGCTTGAAACTAGAGTTATGGAGTGACAAGGGATGCAGCCTCCCTCTAGTCCACCATCTTGAATCTCCAGGTCCTCCATTTCTTGATAGTAGCCATTCTAACAACTGTACTCAGGTCACAGAAGCTCTTATAGTTGAATGGTGCACTAAATTAAAGATGCAAGTCTGTTAGAATTGAGGCTACCTTATAGTCATTGAAAGAAGGTGATGTGATTCTATTTTAGAATAAACAGGGATCTGTTCTTTTAACCCCTTTTCTTCATTCCTGGTGGGAATTTTAGCCCATGGAAATGCTTACATATCAATATGGAGCCTCTTCTTTGTGATATACTGAGATATGCACATGTGCATTTTTCATTGCTCCCAAAGATTAGAGGTTTAGGATGTAGTCCATTGAATGGAATATTTTGAATTTCAGACAAATTCCTTACAGAAAGAATTGCTCAGTCCTGGAGTTATTAGTGAGGTGAGATGAGAATGAGGGCTCATGAAGTACTTCACTTCCTCTTGGGCTGCCAGTCATGGACTGTATTTCCCTTGTTAACTCTTTGGTTCTGGGTAGATAGAAGCTGAACTGTTAGCAGCAGTCTTTTGCAGAATATGCTGGCAAATGTCTTCTAGGGAAAATTGAGACCCTTGAGTTTTAGCTCCTCTTATTCCCTGGTCCCATGAAATAAAACACAGGAATTTTGCATTTTTCCAGAAAACCACTCCTTTTCTCTGATCTTTATACTCATGTATATCTAGTCTCTTTCTCTGCGTGAACCAGTTAAATTAAATTTCAAAATACAGAAAATTTAGAATTAAAAGTGCTATATTTATGACCCAAACTGTCTTCCTCTTTTCAGGGTGACAGAGGATTAAATATCCCATCTTAGTTATAAGGATCATTGCTCAAGGAATGCTAATTTCCTAGTATAATCCAACCTTTTCCTACTCATCTGATGGTAAATATTTTTTGTTTTATATGCCTCTAATTAATTTATAAATTTAAGGCAGATTCAATACAGGAGTAAATAATAATTTGGTGTATCCGTGAGTGGCTCAAGAATAGGAGGTTCATATTCTGCTGTATTTTTATAATCATCCCTCTTAATATCTGCTCTCTAGTGGGAGGTGCTGGGGTATAATTCCAGGGTAACACACATACTGCATACAATCCCAACCAGTACTCTGGACCTCCAGTTTTAATATCTACATTTTGGTTGGATTGTATCATTAATTCACATTAAATACTTTCCTTGATATGATTGTATTTATAAAGGCCTTTTATTGCACTTAACATTTAAAACAATATTTAGATACACGGATCTACCTATCTAATTTTCTCTATTGTGATTTCTTGGTCTTTATATTACCACAATATTCTAATTTTATAACACATAGTAGTATCAGGTAATGATAGCTGGTACTTTGCTTTTGTATTTCAGAGAGTTCTTGGCTAATTTTAGAATTTTAGATGTTTTTACATTGTTCCCTTCTTTAAATTCATTGAGGTATTATTATAATTGTCTTGGAGAAAATGGTCATACTTATGATAGATTTATCATCTACACATAAGGTGGGCAATTGGTTCTTTGATGTATTTCTTTTTATTTTTATTTTTCTCAAATTCTGTACAATTTTAAGTATTCTTACATATGAAATACAACATTCATGTGACAACATTTTAAAATACACCTGGTGTTTTTTAGTATATGTTAAACTGAATTAAACAAAAATGTGTCTACCTTTGAGAACCATTATTTTTCACAATTTATTATTAATTTCTTCATAAATAGACACTCCCTTTAATCATGCCCCTGGGTTAACTCAGGAGGAATATGGTTATGTCTTCATATGTCCAAGTGTTGTAATTTCAGTCTCTGTTTTTGGTGGTGGCACATCATGTATGCTTGATTAAAAAAAATTCTGCACATGGATAATAACATTTAAAACTATATCTTCTCTTTATGAGAATGCCTTTCTTCCACATGTTCACCAATACTATTGAACTTTGTGTATAAAGTTAATGATTTTATTTCACATTACCTAATTTCTAAAGACTTCTAAAGATTTTTAGTTTTTCATGAATATGGAACACTTATATATGGCCTATTTAAAGTGAATGTTCAAGTATCTTGTCTGCTTTTCTTTTTACAGTCTGTAGTCTTCTTCTTGTGTTTGATTATAAACGAGGTAATTAGGTCATTTGGCCTTGTATCACTTCATAGAATCATTTGATGAATGGAATTTTTATTTTAATATTATATAATTTATGAATTTAAAAATATTATTTTGTGTAATTTTGAAAAGAAATAACATTTTTGCTGTTTTTTTTACATTTTTTGATATTGGGGATTGAAACTGGTGTTCTATTACTGAGCTATATCCTCAGCTCTTTTTTAAATTTCATTTTCAGGCACATTTTGATAAGTTTCTTGGGTTGGTAATAGACTTGTGAACCTCCTGCCTTAGCATCTAGAGTACTGGATATTTCTGTTGTGTACTACCATATGCATCCTGTCTCAATTACTTATGTCAACTTTTAGATGCTTCATATTTTCTTTTATAGTTCACTTTTATGATTCTTATATTTAAATTTAGTATGTGAAAATGGGTTATGTGGTATGAGTAAAGCATACAATAGCATTTTTACTATCATACAAATATCCCCATATTCAAGCATTTTGTTTGGAAAGAATGCCATCTTTCCTATTTCCTATACTACAATCTCTATGATTTAAAATTATCTAAATAGCAAGAGACTTATTAAGATGTTTTTCTTGAGTTCCACCATGTATTATTTTTGTCATGAGGTCTACACTGATTGTTTAAAATTTATAACATCAGTCTATTGTGGCATTATGGTATTTTGGTCAGTGGTAGACTTTATGTACAACAGTGGAATGAATATATATCAAATGGCCACATCATGTAGTAGTCTGTCCCAACTAAATACTTGTCATTACACTCAGGTACTTGGAAAGTAGCAGAATCATCGTACAATGAATTTCACAGAATATATTCACCTCAATTACACATCATTATATATATGCATATATATGCAATTACATAGTATATAATTGATATAATTTTTACTTATTGAATTATTGAATTTACTAGGGTCTCTCTGAGTTACTAAGTGATTCACTAAGTTACTGTGGCTGTCTTTGAACTCTTGATCCTCCTGTCTAATCCTTTTGAGTTGTTTGGAATACATACTCCACTACATCTGGCTCATTTGCTTTTTAAAAGCACCATCATTGACTTTGGTGATTCTGTGTTATATTTATTCTCAATATCTTCTAATTTACTCTTTGGCTGAGGATTTTATTTTCTCTACTCTTACTTTTATAATATTTATTTGTTTCAAACTATTGAGATGGATAATTTGCTAATAAATTCTTTGTTATTTTGTGGTTTACTAATTTATGTCTCTATTTCATTTTTATCATCAGCTTTGGATACATTCCACTTTTTAACAGTCTTATGGAGGTTTAATTGGCACATATTAACCTGCATATATCTTAAGTGTATACTTCTATCCATGGCATATGTACATATTCATGAAACCAGCACCACAATCAACCAAATTGTTGTGTTCTTTATTAAAATACGTTCCCAGAGATAACATTCCATTTATGTGTGATCTCCAAAATGTATAAATGCATTCTACTACCATGTACAAGTAATTAGAAAAAATAAAATAAATTAAAAATAAATTTTTCCCAAATGTCATTTTAAATCTCTTCTTTTCCTTTTCCTCATAGCCATTCATGTAATCAATTTGATTTTATTAAGTACAGCAAGAACAGGCACACATTGAAATTATAGAGTTTTTTGAATTAGCTCAAAGGAAAAATAACATGTACTATTGCTTACATCAAGAAATAGAACATTAATGATGCCTTGAGAACACCTTAATGCCCTCATCCTCTTAGTACCCCTCCATGATATCTCAGGTAAGTACTCTTTTCATTTTCTATTTAGTACTACTTATCCTTTTTTTAAAAAAATGCATGCAATAAAATAAAAGAGAAGCATTACTTCCTCTGAATTTATTATGCAAAAGTGAGGGAAAAATGGAAGCTGTGGGTTTGTTTCTGACCCTGACCTCACCCCAGCCTCCTGCTCTCTAATAGGAGAATTTGTGAGGTAAATCTAGAGAGGTCTGGAGCAGGATGCAAGGCTCGGGGCTTCTATGAGAGGTTACAATTGTATAAGTGGTATGAAGTAGCCAAAGAGCAAGAGGAGAAGTAAAACTGGTGACCAGAGGAAAGCTCAAATGGGGTAGGCCAGATGGTGCAACAATGGAAGAGTTAGTGGGGAGTGTCAGCATTTAGACAGGTGGAAATGAGAAGGCTAGAGTAAAAAGAATGGCATCTCTTGTGCAGTTCTCCAAGCTACAAGCAGGTAAAATGTTTGCACCCTATTTTTTTCCCACTCTCACTTTCCAAGGGGCATTCCATTCCAAGCCCATTGGAAGCGTTCTCCCGCTGTCACCCCATTTTCTGATTTCTGCCAATTGGAATTCACTTCATCTTCTTTCTCCTGTTCTTTTACATCTTCTGCATATTGTTTATTTCCCTCTTTATACTCAGCAGGAACTTTTTCCTCCTTAGCCCCCTCTTAGCCTCCTGTACCACTTCTTTATTTTTCTCTTTCCATTTTGCTTTATCCTTCAGGTCCTTGGTGCTAATTAGACCACTGCCCTGTGCTTTTCTCTGAGATAATGCTGGTTTTCTGTTTGTAGTTAATGTGAAAACTGGGTCCCATCATCCAGGTTGAAGTGTCCTCGCCTGCACATTGTGGGGGCAGCTTGAGGAAACTGTCCCAGTGGTAAAATCTGCAGTGGGGGGGTTCCAGCTAGAGTGTACTCTTATAATCATTTTTTCCACTTCTTTTCTGTCTTGGGGAATAATCAATGATTCATAGTATGTGCCTGAGTAGATAGTACCATGTCATTTTCCAAAGTGACTTTAAATTTTACCTTACCACAGCAGGCCTGACAATTCCAATCACTTAACTCCTGTGTGACTATTAGTTTTTGCATGTGTGTGATTTTTTTTTCTTCCTGGTGAGTATACAATATTCTTTTAGCTTGAATTTTAATGTCCTTAAATAGCATTGCTTTATACTCATATTCTTTTTTGTAATTTAATGTTTCCTCCTTTGTAAATTTTTTTGAATTTTTTCATCTGTGCTGTACTTTGTTGGTATGTATTTTTCCACAAAGAAATGGTTGAGAGTGGGTTTCTCAACCTCTTGTGGTAGATCACAATTGGATATCACACACCCAAGGAAGGTGAAACTTCCTTTCATTGTAGGGTCAAGCTGAGAACTTCAAAGATGGCACCTTGTTTCTAATCTTTATTGTATAGTCTTATAACCTTTTGTATCAGGTAGGTGTAGGGCAGGAAGTATCATGAGTCTCTTTTAACTTCTCACAGAGTGCTTGGTATTCTTGTGTACAAATCAAATGCTTTACATTTTTTTTCCTTTTAAGGCCTAATACAGGAGTTTACATATTAGTCCAAAATTAAACACCACATCTGACTGCTTTAGTCAGATTTTTTTATTACTGTGACCAAAAGTCTTTACAAGAGCAATTTTAGAGAAGGAAGAGTTTATTATGGGGCTAACAGTTTCAGAAGTCTCAGTTCCGAGATGGTTGGCTCCATTCCTTTGTGACTGGATGAGTCAGAATACCATGGCATGAGAGTGTGATATATAAAAGCATCTGGGAAGATGGTACAGGGAAGCAGAGAGTGCTCTGCTCAACAAGGATGAAAGATAATTCTGAAAGGCCTACCCCTAGGGACCCTTCTCCTCTACCCTACTTGCCTGGAGTTACCATTCCATCCCTGAGGCTTAATGCACTAAATAGGCAATACTCTTATAAACTAATCATTTACGATCTGAACCTTCTTGCATTGTCTCATGCATGAGCTTTTGGGGGACAACTAATATCCAAACATAACACTGACATTTACAGGAACCCATGTAACTGTCTCTAGTTTCTGACCACTATAAGACGTAAGATAGCCTTTAAATCTGACATCAAAATTCAGGTCTATTGGATAATCTGGAATCCCAGATAGGTAACATGTTTACAAAACTCAGCCATTTTAGTGGACACCTCATATCCACATGAGATGAGGTGTTTTACTGCAGCAACATAGTATTTGAAAATCTGAGTTCATAGTTGGGGTTGGCCATAAGCAGATAATCCTCATATTGAGAAAGGATTTCTTAATCCATTCATAACCCTCAGCTAACAATTTTGATAGAATTCTATTCAAAAATTACAAAAAAAATAAATCTCTATGAAAGAAAATCCAGCAATACTGGATTTTTACTTTTGTATTGAAGTCCTGTCACTCAAGAGCAGTAATTAGGAATACCTTATCAGAGGAATGCAAAGGAACTCATCTCTTAAAATTGTGCTTAACCAATCATTGTTACCTGGCATTCTGGCATTACTATTAGAAAAGTATATGGATTTGTTACTATTCGATGAATATCTGAAACTATTTTACTTTTAGCTCTCAGATCTTGCCCAAATTCATATGAATCAGTTGGTTTTATAATTTTTCCTTTTTTTTTTAAACAGAAGGTTGGGTTATTGCAGGGGGTTTGGCAAATACAACTAAATCCATCTTTTAAGAACTTGTCCACAAGATATTTAAACCCTATTAATATTTCACTCTTAAGAATATATTGTTTCTTCACAGGGTATTGCCATCTCCTTAAACAAAATATTGTTTGAGGAAATATTTGTGATCCTTCTCAGGGTCCCTTTGAATAACATAGCCTTATTTATTTATTTATTTATTTATTTATTTATTTATTTATTTATTTATTTAGAACAAGGATTGTACCCATCTATCCATATCCTCAGCACTTTATATTCTTATTTCTATTTTGAGCCAGGGTTTCACTAAGTTGCTTAGGGTCTTGTTATTTTGCCTAGGGTGACATTGAAATTGAAATCCTCTTTGCCTCCTCCTCCCAAACAGCTGGGATTAATGGTATATGTCTGTGTGCATGACTCAATCATTTCTTTGAAAAATCACTATCACAAATTGATTTTTGTTTTTAAAACTTGAATATTTTTTGTTTCTTCACATGAAAAATTATTTTAATGTATAGTTGACATTTTTATATTTGTGCACATAAAATATATTTATCATTTGATCCATTTGATTTTGTTGTCTTCTTGTTTCCATTGCTCTTCTTGTTTATAGTAACTACCCTGCTCTGATAATTGTTTTAACACTCAAACTCTCTTTTGACCTTAATATTGCCTTAAATCTGAATTTCAGATCAAGTGAACTTTGGTAAATATTGAACACTGCCATTTAATGAATACTTCATAAATTATCATAAAAATGAATATTATTACTACTATCCACATTATTTTTGGTTTTATGACTCAAAGTATGAAAAAATCATAGAGTATTATATACACATTTTAAAAATATTTGAATAAAGATTATTATTGAGGTAGGCAAGATGGTGTATTGAGTGTGAGGCAGTATTTCTCCTAGCTCACTTACCCAGAAATCAAGTGGTGAAAATAGTACTTCTCATTGAGTCTCCAAGTGAAAAATCTTGAGACTGGAGTGTCAATATTCTCTTGCTGAACCAGAGACTGTTCAACTCATTAAATTGATCTGTAAAAGTTACTGCAAGTTTAACAATCATCACTGGAGAGCTGAACCAGGAGTCATCTTGAGAGTAAACAACAGCTGTTCCAATGGATAGTGGAAACCCAGATTTGGGAGATTATGACTAGGCCTGCATAAACCTATCTGAGCCTAGCAAAGACTTAACTGAAATTAACAAACCCAGGGAACAGAAGAAACCAAGAACATTCTGCCCAGGTAAACTCCAGTTGGAGAGGTAGGGAGAACACAACTCCCCAATTCTTTGAGTCCTGTGGTTCAAAGGAATTCATAAGGGCAGCTACAATGAATCAGGTATTTGATGTGGTGAGTTTCAGGGCACATAGCTCTCTGATTAACTGCCTGATTGTTTCTGGACACCTCCAAGACCACAGCATGCACCTTACCAATGAACCCACCTAGTGTGGCACATTCTGAGTTTTTGGCTTCCACCCATCACAGTGCCCTACCTGTTGTTGGCACCTGCCAGTTTTCTGATATCCAACTGCTCCTGACTTGCCCTATCTGACTGACCCCTGTGACTGCAATTTGTCTGGGCACTCTGGACCCCAGAGACTCTGTATTCCAAACCCCCAAACCTCATACCCTGTCCACTGCTTGACCAACTATGCCTGCAATTTCACTGCTTTGCCCATAGCCCAGTGTGCCAGGCTGCAATGTCACCGGAAGTTCAATCTGACCCAGGCACCTGCATTGCTCTCTGGCCCATAGGCTGGCCCAACCAGCCCAAATTTTCACCACCTGAGTGCCCAGTCCATCACAGATTGACATCTGCCAGGCTTTAGAGGAATATCAATTCAACAATGCCAGCAACTCACCACAAAAATAAACTGACCAGAACCTCACTAAAACTAAGTCCCTGCAACCAGGAGCTTCACCCATGGGACCTTCTCTCATAGAACTCAATGTGGAGCACACATTGGTAATGGGTGGACAGCTCCTCCCATTTCACCTGTTATCTATCTCACAAGAAGAGAAGTTTAGAAGTCTTAGAACCCTGCTGGCAACATGGTGAGCAACAAAATAAAAAGTCCTCGACAGCCCACACCCCATACACCCACACTCAGTTCACACCTCAAGAAGAAACAAAATCATTTGGGGACAGAGAGCAAACATATATGCTCAAAATTTGTCCAACATAGTCAAAACAATTCATAATTTCTTAACTTCATCCAGATTTTTCACTTTTTTATGTTTGGTTATGTTTCATTTTGTTTTTGGTGTTTTGTTTTACTTGAATATGTACTGATTGGTTCAAGAACACCTATACATATAAAGACTTGTTACTCTTCCTAATTTCTAGTCTTTTTGTTGAAGGTTGTTATTTTTCATGGCCAGTCTTTTGAGGGTCAAGGTTTTTTATTTAATTATTATTTTTATTTAGCTTTTAATTTTTTACAGACTGCATTTTGATTCATTGTACAAAAATGGGGAACATAATTTCATTCTATGGTTGTGCACATTGTAGATTCATACCATTCGCGTAATCATACATGTACATAGGATAATGATGTCTGTCTCATTCCACCATTTTTCATACCCATTTCCCTCTCATTTCCTTCTACATATTCTAAAATTTCTCCATTATTCTCTCATTCTCCACCCCTCACCCCCATTATATATCATTCTCCACTTATCAGGGAAAACATATAATCTTTGTTTTTTGGGGCTTGGCTTATTTCACTTAGCATGGTATTCTCCAATTCAATCCATTTATTTGCAAATGCCATAATATAATTCTTTATGGCTGAATAGTATTCCATTGTGTATATATAACAGAGTTTCTTTGTCCATTCATCTGTTGAAAGTCATCTAGTTTGGTTCCACAATCTAGCTATTGTGAACTGAGCTTCTGTAAACATTGATATGATTGTGTTATTGTAGTTGGCTGATTTTAGGTCCTTTGCATGTAAACTGAGGAGAGGGATAACTGGGTCAAAATGTGGGTCCATTCAAGTTTTCGTAGGATTCTCCATACTGCTTTCCAGAATGGCTGCACAAATTTGCAACTCTACCAGCAATGTAAAAGTGTGCCTTTTTCCCTACATCCACACCAACATCTATTATTGTGTGTGTTCTTGATAAAAGCCATTCTAGTTGGAAAAAGATGAAATCTTAGAGTTGTTTTAATTTGCATTTACTCTAATTACTACAGATATTGAACACTTTTTCATATATTTATAAATTGCCTGTGTGTCTTCTTCTGTAAAGTGTCTGTCCAGTTCCTTGACCCATTTATTGATTGGGTTAATTGTATTTTTGGTGTAAAGATTTATAAGTTCTTTATAAATTTTGGAGATAAGTTCTCTATCTGAAGTGTGTGTGGAAAAGATATTCTCCCACTGTGTAGGTCCTCTCTTCAAATCCTTGATTGTATCCTTTGCTGAGAAAAATCTTTTTAGTTTGATTCCATCCCATTTATTGATTCTTCCTTTTTTTTCTTGTGCTTTGGGAGTCTTATTGAGAAAGTCTGATCCTTAGGCCACATGATTAAGATTTGGGCCTACTTTGTCTTCTATTAGGTGCAGGGTCTCTGGTCTAATTCCTATATCTTTGATCCATTTTGAGTTGAGTATTGTGCAGGGTGAGAGATAGAGGTTTGATTTCATTTTACTGCACATGGATTTCCACTTTTGTCAGGACCATTTGTTGAACGGGCTATCGTTTCTTCATTGTATGTTTTTGGCTCCTTTGCCTAGTATGAGGTGACTGTATTTATGTGGTTTTGTCTCTGTATCTTCTATTCTATATGATTGGTCAGCTTGTCTATTTTGTTGCCAATACCATGCTGTTTTTGTTACCATTGCTCTGTAGTATAGTTTAATGTCTGGTATTGTGATAACTCCTGTTTCACTTTTTCTATTCAGGATTGATTTAGCTATTCCAGGTCTCCTGTTCTTCCACACTAATTTCATGATTACTTTCTCTGTTTCTATGAGGAATGCCATTGGGATTTTAATTGCAATTGCATTGAATCTGTATAGTGCCTTTGGTAGAATGGCCATTTTGACAATGTTAATTCTGCCTATCCAAGAACAAGGGAGATCTTTCCATCTGCTAAGGTTTTCTACAATTTCTTTCTTTAATACTCTGTAGTTTCATTGTAGAGGTATTTCACCTCTTTTGTTAGATTAATTACCAAGTTTTTTTTTTTTTTTTTGTTGAGGCTACTGTGATTTGAGTGTTTTTTCTTATTTCTCTTTAAGGGGATTCATCACTTAGAATAGAAATGCATTAGTTTTACATATATTGATTTTATATCCTGATACTTTGCTGAATTAATTTATTAGTTCTAGAAGTTTTCTAGTGGAGTTTTTTGGATCTTCTAAATATAGGATCATGTCATCTGCAAATAATTACAGCTTTAGTTCTTTTTTCCTATTTGTATCCCTTTAATTTCTTTGGTCTAATTGCTCTGGCATGTGTTTCAAGGATGATGTTGAATAGAAGTGATGAAAGAGGGCATCCCTGTCTTGTTCCAGGTTTTAGAGGAAATAATTTCAGTTTTTCTCCAATAAGAACATTGTTGGCTATGGGCTTAGCATAGATACCCTCTACAATGTTAAGGAATATTCCTACTATTCTTATTTTTTCTAGTGTTTTAAGCATGAAGGGGTGCTGTATTTTATCAAATGCTTTCTCAGCATCAATTGAAATTGATTCTTAACTTTAAGTCTATTGATGTGTTGAATTACATTTTTTGATTTCTGGATGTTGAACCAACCTTGCATCCCTGGGATAAACCCCACTTTGCTCATGGTGCACTATCTTTTTAATATGATTTTGGATGCGTTTTACCAGTATTTTGTTAAGGATTTTTGCATCTACGTTCATCAGGGATATTGGTCTAAAGTTTTCTTTCTTTGTGTGTCTTTGTCTGGTTTTGGTATTAGAGTGATACTACCCTCATAGAATGAATTTGGAAGGGTTCTTTTCTTTTCTACATCCTGAAATATTTTGAGGAGTATTGGTATCACAACTTCTTTAAAGGTCTCGTAGAATTTGGCTGAGCATCCATCTGGTCCTGGATTTTTCTTGTTTGGTAGGATTTGACGGCTTCTTCTATTTCAGTGCTTGAAGGTGATCTGTTTAGAATGTGTATGTTTTCTTGATTCAGTTTGGCAGGATCATATGTCTCTAAAAATTTGTCAATTTCTTTGAAATTTTCTATTTTGTTGGAGTATACATTTTCAAAGTAGCTTCTAATTATGTTATTTATTTCAATGGTGTCTGTTGTGATCTTTTCATTTTCATAACAAATTCTAGTAATTTGTTGTTTCTCTCCTCTTCATTAGTGTGATTAGGGGTTTATCAATTTTGTTTACTTTTTCAAAGAACCAACTTTTTGTTTTGTAATGTTTTTGAATTGTTTCCTTTGTTTCACTTTCATTGATTTTAGCTCTGATTTTAATTATTTCCTGTCTTCTACTATTTTTGGTGTTGACATGTTCTTCTTTTTCTAAGTGTCTGAGGTGTAATGTTAGGTCATTTAGTTGTGACTTTTAATTTTTTTAGTGTATGAGCTCAATGCAGTCAACTTTCCTCTTAGTACTACTTTCGTAGTATCCCAAAGATTTTGATATGTTGTGTCATTTTTCTCATTGACTTCTAAGAATTATTTTTATTTCTCCCTTGATGTCTTCTGTTATCATTGCATCATTCAGTAGCTTATTATTTAGTCTCCAGGTATATGAATATTTTTTTTTGTTATTTTATTGTTAATTTCTAATTGTATTCCATTATGGTCTTATAGAATACAGGGTAGGATCTCTATTTTTTTGCATTTACTAATGGATTTTTTTGTGGAATAGCATGCGGTCTATTTTGGAGAAGGATCCATGAGCTGCTGAGAAGAAAGTATATTCACTTGATGATGGATGAAATACTCTGCAAATATCCACTAAGTCTATATCATTGATTGTATTATTTAGTATATAGTTTCTTGGTTCAGATTTTGTTTGGAGGATCTATCCTTTGGTGAGAGTGATGTGTTAAAATCTCCCACTATTAATGTGCTTTGGTCTATTTGATTCTTAAAATTGAGATGTGTTTGTTTTATATATATAGATGCTCCATTGTTTGGGGCATAAATATTTAAAATTGTTATATCTTGCTTTTTTATGCTTACCCTAAGCAGTATGAAATGTTCTTCTTTATCCTTTCTGACTAACTTAGATTTAAAGTCCACTTTATCCAATAGGAGGATGGAGACCCCTGCTTTTTTACTTGGTCCATGTGCATGGTATGTTTTTCCCCATCCTTTCACCTTTATTCTGTGGGTATCTTTTTCCATGAGATGAGTCTCTTGAAGGCAGCATATTGCTGGGACTTTCTTTTTAATCCAATCTGCTAGTCCTTGTCTTTTGATTATTGAATTTGGGTCATTCACTTTCAAGGTTATTATTGAGATATGATTTGTATTCCTGCTCATTTTGGCTTATTTTTGGATTTTTACTTGTCCTTTGATTGGCTTTCCTTTAGGATAGTTCTTCCCTTTGCTGACTTTTTGTTTTTTACTTCCTCCTAAAGAAATATTTTGCTGAGAATGTTCTGTAGGGCAGGCTTTCTACTTGTAAATTCTTTTAACTTTTGTTTATTATGGAAGGATTTTTTTCCTCTTCAAATCTGAAGGTTAGTTTTGCTGGATATAGAATTCTTGGTTGGCATCCATGTTCATTCAGAGCTTGAAGTATATTGTTCCAGACCCTTCTTGCTTTTAGAGTCTGGACTGAGAAATCTGCTGATAACCATATTGGTTTCCCCTTATATGTAATCTGACTCTTTTCTCTAGCAGCTTTTAAAATCCTATCTTTATTTTGAATGTGAGATATTTTCATTATAATGTGTCTTGGTTTAGATCTATTGTAGTTTTAGATCTATTGTAGTTCTGTAAGCTACTTGTATTTAATTTTCCATTTTATTTTTCAGGTTTGGGAAATTTTCTGATATCATTTCATTGAACAGAATGTTCATACCCTTGGTTTGTATCTCTGTGCCTTCCTCAATACCAATAATTTATGAATTTTGCCTTTTCATGATATTCCATAATTCTTGGAGGCTCCATTCCTGTCTTCTTAACATCTTCTCAGTTTGTTCAACTTTATTTTCAAGATTGAATATTTTTTCTTCATTATGTGAGATTCTGTCTTCCACGAGGTCTATTCTGTTGGTGATGCTTTCTATTGAGTTTTTTAATTTAGTTTATCATTTCTTTCTTTTCATGTATTTCTGGGTTTTTTTTTTTTTTTTCAGAATCTCTCTTTATTGAAGTGTTCTTTTGCTTCTTGCATTTGCTCTTTTAACTGTCTACTGGAATGGCCATGCATTGCCAGCATTTACTCTCCTATCTTGGCTTTTGCTTCATGGATCATTTTAATCATGCAGATTCTAAACTATTTTTCTGTCATTTCTACTGCCATGCTGTCATTGGATCTATCACAATAGCATCTTGGTTTGTTAGGGACAATTTCTCCTGTTTTTTCATGTTGTTTCTGCATATTCCCCTCTAGTAGTGAAGATCAGAGATTCTGAAGTTTGCCCCCTGCAGGCTTATTATGACCCTGCAGTTTTCTACTACCTCTCCTTTGAAGGGGAGGCCAATGCCAATAGCACCCAATACAAAGAAAATGTAGCCCTGAACCAGACAGTCCCTATAAAGGCTTTAACATTTTTAAAATCAACAGAATCAGTTCAATTACTATTTACAATATTTCTCATTATGAACAAAAGGATGGGGAAAGGGTGTAGGATATAAGTGAGTAAATAGAGGTACCTGTCAAAGGGCCTCCAGTCTCCTGTAGGTGTCTCAGGAAGAGACCCACCCTTCTAATGATGATGATCACGCCCTCAGAAATAATTCAAAATGACTGCATCAACCTCCAAAGGAGCTGGGGAACCCCAGCAAGGGTGCACTGAGTCAGCACAGAGGCAGATGCAGTGCCCCTCAGCAGTAGTGAGACAGGCGGGCAAGCAGGCTCAGCTACTGGCATCTACCTCAGTGTGGGAGCTGGGCAGGCTCAGCACTGGGTCCGACCTCAGTGTTGGGGGCAGGTGGGCTCAGCACCAGGTCCAACCTCAGTGTTGAGGGTAAAGGTTTTTGATCAGCATAGTTTGATTTTGTTTTGTCCACCACTTTATTCTCTATTTCTCTTTTCCTCTCTCCATTTTCTATTGTGAAAAACCAAATTCTATGCCATTCCTCCTTTATATTCTTTCTTCTAATTTGTCTCCCTCTTCCTCATTAACATGACATCCTATGTTATCATTTCATCTACCCATTTTACCCTTTAAAATTGCACAGATTTTCTACCTTCCTATCTCCTTTTTCCACATACCAAAGAGATCCTTAACATATCTTAACGCTACTTGATGTATATAATGTCTTCCCCTACAACCAATGCTAGAGCAGTAATTATATGGCAGAACTCATAGACAACACCTATTGTTTGACTTTGTGCCAGACATAATTTATGATTACATTTTTACTAATGGAAATTGCTGATCCTTCTATTTCTGCATATTATACCAACTAACACTGTACATGTCAAAATAGGAACTAAGTACCTAATCTACTGCTATATATTCTTGGCATAGATTTTTATTATCATCAACTTCTGCCCTCAAACTGTGAGGTGCTTATAACATAGAGGAGCACTATAGACTTTTAAGTAGAAACTCTACTGCTTCAGATCCATCCAGATAGATGGGTGGACACACAATCAATATGGAAAATGAAGGGAAACAAACATTCCAAACAGCATAGAATACCTGAACAACAGAGTCCATTGACAACATTGGAGGAAAGGCCAGAGTTGAAATTCAGAAAGTTCATGGTTCAACTGATCTATGGGATAAAAGATGACAAAATAAATGAATTAAGAGAGAAAATGCAAGAATTGAAATGTAACTTCAATAAGGAGATAAAGATCCTGAAGAAGAGTCAATTGGAAATTTTCAAAATAAAGGTAGTAATAAATCAAATTAAAAATCCAATGTAAAGCATCAGCAACAGACTAGACCACATGGAAGATACATTATCAGGGCTTGAAAACAAAATATATAATCTTTAAAAAAGATTACTACAGAAAAAAGGGACTATGAACAGAAATTTTAAGATAAAGGCTCTGAAATAAAGAAAAAATACTGCACAATCTTAACAATAAAATAACATCAGAAAATTTCTAAAATCTTAAAAACAAAATAGAAAATCAAATACAGAAAGCACACAGAACTCCAGATATACAAAACTGCAAGAGGCCCATTTCGAGGCACATCATTTTAAAACTATCAAACATACAGAAAATATAATCTTACAAGCAGCAAGAGAAAAAGACTGGTCATATTTTGAGGAAAACTAATGCAAATCTCAGCTGATTTCTTAACCCAGACCCTAAAAGGTAGGAAGCTTTAGAATACTGTATACCAACCTCTAAAGAAAATGGATGCCAACCAAAAATACTATATAAAGAAAATTAAGGTTTTGATTTGAAGGTAAGATAAAAAATTTTCATGATAAAGTTTAAAAGATTTCACAACTTAAAGCTGACACTACAAAAGATACTCAATAAAATATTTCAAAAATACATGGAGAATAAACAAAAAACAGCAAAATCAGAAATAACACTAGAATACTCACAGGAGAATCAGTTCAAGTTAAAAACTAGAAAAAAAACAAAATGACAAAATATAAAAAAGCATCTTTCAATAACACAACATGAATTATCTAAATTCATCAAAAAGAAACCATAGGCTTGCAGACTGAATTAAAAAAAATTATATGCTATTTTCAAAAGACTTATAAAGAAAGACATCCACAGAATAAAGGTGAAAATTTGGGAAAAATATATTATTCATGTTGTCTTCATAAATAAGCAGGGGTTTCTATTCTCATATCAGATAAATTGAACTTCAAAGCAAAGTTAAACAGAAGAGACAAAGAATGCCATTTTACTATGCTTAAGGGAATCATACAAGAAGAAATAGGAGTCAATGATACTTATCTTCTAAAAGGAGAAGTTACATATCAAACAAACTTTACTTAACATCAATAATCAAATAGGAGAAAATACAATATTACTGGGTAACATTAACATACCCCTCTCAACATTAGATTGACAATCCAAACAAAAAATAAAGATGCTACACAACTAAAAAAAATCTAGACTTAACAGATATATGTAGAATAATTAATTTATCAGTGACTGAATATACTTTCATCTCCACAGCATATGAAACATTTTGCAAAATATAATTATAATTCAATGATAAGAAAAAAAGTAGAAAATACTCAGACACCTGTAAACTAAATCATTGCAAATCATTTTATTGAATGATGAATAGATTGCAGTATGAATCAGTGGTGAAATAAAAAAAAAAACTTAGAAGTAAATGAGAATAGTGGTAAACATATCAAAACTTCAGGGCCACTATGAAGGAGGCTATAAGAGAAAAGTTTATATTATTGAGCTCCTGTATTAAATAACAGGAAGACACCAAATAAATTTACTAACATTACATCTCAAGGCCCTAGACAAAGAAGAACAAATCAATAACAATATCAATAGAACCCAGGAAATGAAAATCAGAGTTCAACTCAATAAATTTGGTCTTATAACAACAATTCAAAAATCAATGAAAAAGTTAGTTTCTTGAAACACTAAACGAAATTCGATACATTTTTAGCACAGCTAAATATAGGAATGAGAGAGCAATGTAAAATTTTCAAATCCATGATGAAAAGATCACAAGCCCTACAGAAATAGAGGAGTATCATAAAGTATTTGTTCTTATACTCCAGTGTGTTGGAATTTCCTAGTTATGTATGACCTAACTAAACTGAATCAGGAAGAATGTAGAAAATTTGAAGATATCAAATTCTAGGAATGAATTGAAGAAGTCATAAAAAACCTACAAAAAGGAAAATATAGGACTGGATGGATTCTCAGTCAAGTTCTACCAGGCTTTTAAAGGAGACCTAACATCAATCCTCCTCAAATTTTTGCACACTATAGAAAAGTAAGGAATGCTTTCAAACTAATTCTATGAAACTAATAGTCCCCCTGATACCAAAATCAGACAAAGTAACATCAAAGAATAAAAAACTTTATGCCAATATCCTTGATGAACATAGATGCAACAATTCATAATAAAATACTGGCAAATTGCATACAAAAACATTAAAATGATAGTTCACCATGGTCAATCCCAAGACTGACATCATTCTAAAAGGAAAAATTGAAGTCATTTCCACTAAAAACAGGAAGAAGACAAGGACTGTCCTCACTAACCAATTTTATTCAACATATTCCTTGAAACCCTGGCTACAGCAATTAAGCTAAGATAGA